>NC_084552.2:38747832-38970332 GCF_033978685.3 Nerophis lumbriciformis
CTAAATTCACAACAAGACCTGCACTCTATTAATATTTCAATAAGTACATTTCACACTAAATCTCATTGTGTGTTATTGTTTCAGCTGAAATTGAATTTTTTTTTCAAAAACGTTGACTAAAATGGTCACATGAGGAAACAAACTAGTTTTATTCTAGATTGGCGAGCAAGCTCACCTATGCGTACAACACAAGTAGAGGTAGAGTAAGCAGTCTTGCTCCTTCTCTACTCTCTCTACTGTATGAGTCATTTGTAAATATTAGGCAAGGCCTACTTACTGTCGTGAAGATGTCCGGATGATTAGCCTGCAGAAAATGCTTCAAGTTGGTTGTATTTTTACCAGAGAAAATGAAGCCACAGGGTTTACAACATGTCTTGTTGTCTACCTTGCAAAGGTAAACTGTGTCCATATGTCTTCTCTTTCTTCCAGGTGTAGAAAACATACTGTAATGATGGGTGTAACAATACAGAATAGGGATGTGACAATATGAACATTTTAGTTATTGTGACCCAAAATTATCACGGTTATCATTATTATTGTGGAATATGTTCCAAAACTGTTTTAAACATAACTAAAATAAATAGACTCACTGTTAGAAAAACACTATTTTGCATTTTCACTGAAGTGTTTTAGTCATAGTGTGTAATCTGTTTTAATAGCTAATCTTGGTACTGTAAAAGATCATCAGGACTCCTCTTCCTCCTATCCAGGAGATCGCAAAAAGCCGCTGCCTGACCAGGGCTCAGAAAATCTGCAAAGACTCCTCACACCCCCACCAAGGACCGTTTTCACTGCTGGACTCTAGAAAGAGGTTCCGCAGCCTCCGAAGCAGAACCTCCAGGTTCTGTAACAGCTTCTTCGCTCAGGCCGTAAGACTCTTGAACGCATCATAATTAAATTAAATTATCCAATCAACTCCCCCCAAAAAGGATTAACTCGCTGGAATAAAAAAGACAATATAACATACATCCATAAACGTGGACGCATGTGAAAAAGTGCAATATATTTATCTGTATATATTTATTTATTTTATATATATATTATATATATTATTTATATATATTTATTTATTTATATATGCACCTTATTGCTTTTTTGTCCTGTACTACCATGAGCTTATGTAACGAAATTCCGTTCTTATCTGTGCTGTAAAGTTCACATTTGAATGACAATAAAAAGGAAGTCTAAGTCTCAGTAAATATTTGTTTGTACAGTAGCATTTTAAGATTAGTTTAAATGAAAAGTGTGTAACAAATAAAATCTATTCTAATTATGTGTCACTTCTGGCGGGCGTTGTGTCTGTCCTACTCTGTTCAGCGGTACTTGAACTCACCAAAGAATCACCTTGTCTCTTTCCGTGCTAAGAGAGCACAGCTTGTAGGTTCAATGTGCACAACTGACTAGCTTAGTTGCTCAGACAGTAATGGGTTTATAGAAGTTTTGATTGGGGTATGTTGTTTTTAACGGGGAAAGACGTAGGCATTTTGATTTCATGTTGGCAATTAAGCTCGCGAGCTGGCACCAGTAAATCCGCCGTGAGTTTATTAAAGTGAAGTTATTAATCTCAGTTTGTAGATCATTTTCATTTAAAAGGGTAACACTAATCGTGGGGAGTGTTGTCGCCGTCATCATTATTACCGTTTATTGTTTACATCCCTATAATATAGTCTTGTTTCCCGGTGGGAAATCCAAACACTGTGTCTTCATAGTTGTAGTTCTGATTGGATCCCCACCATGACTTGCTCCCGCCCCTCTCCTATATGTTACTTTGATTACATATATTCCTAACTTGTCCTACCCACCTAAATACAAAATTAATATGATTGGATTTTGTCTGTCAATTATTCGTCGACTAAATTGTCAATTCATTTTGTCACTGTCCATTTGTTTTTACTCCTTATCGTCCTATTTTAGTGAGGGGAAAATAGGTCGTTGACGATAACTAAGACAAACATTTTTAGTCAACAAAATGAACACTGGTGGAGTTTTTATTTGTTCTTATTATTAATGCCCACGTGAAAAAAGTACAAAAAGTCCCTGTGGTACATTTATTAGAACAGAAAATGGATGTTATTGCAAGCAGAAATGTTTTTATTTATTTCATATATATTTGTTATAAAGTGTGTTTTATCCGG
The DNA here is from genome assembly GCF_033978685.3 of Nerophis lumbriciformis. Taxonomy (NCBI): domain Eukaryota; kingdom Metazoa; phylum Chordata; class Actinopteri; order Syngnathiformes; family Syngnathidae; genus Nerophis; species Nerophis lumbriciformis. The sequence goes on from NC_084552.2 coordinate 38,749,968, forward strand.
TTAGTTGATTATTTGAACAAATTAATCGATAGTCTACTTGATTGATAACATAATTGATAGTGGCAGCCATACATCCTAAAGACATGCATATTTCATGCAAAGACAAGATAAAAAAAAAAACATTTAGTGTGAAAATCGCGGTGTATTAGTGCAGAGTAGGATGTATTTTCACTTTTTTTGTTGCTGCAATATTTTAAAAAAACAAATTCATTACTGTAGGATAAAAATGTGTACCGTAATTTTCGGAATATAAGTCGCACCGGAGTATAAGTCGCACCTGCCCAAAATGCATAATAAAAAAGGAAAAAAACATATATAAATCGGCCAAACTATGAAAAAAACTGCGACTTATAGTCCGAAAAATACGGTAGTTGTTTTTTGTACATTTTCCATTACTTGTAAGTGTAAAGCATGCATCCTTATGGCAAAATTACTCTTTAATATATAGGTAGGATAAAAAAACAAACAGTTTGTGGAGGAACTGGGGAAACTATGCTATAAAGTTGTGTTTTTTTTGTGCAAAGGGTGCATTAATCAGTAAAATGATTCTCCTTCCAAAGCCCTGCTGGCTCATTCTATTCCATTTTCCACTTTTGGCGCCTGATTTCGAGCTGCTTTGGCACATGAGAGTTGAAGAGAGGCAGGTTGCCTCCAGAAGTGGATGTGTTTGCTGGACTGTGAGGAAATGCATTGCCTGATGCATTGGAAGGCCGTCACAAATAGCTGCAGATAGGCGAGTATTGGAAGGGGAGGAGAGTGATGGAGATGAGACGCATTAAATAGGAAAGTACAGTCAGATTCATGGAGGTCCAGGATGAAAGGTTTAAGTAATATTTGTCATTTGAGACCAAGTAGAAACTTTTAAAAGTTCAATAAACGTTTTTCCAGACCGCTGAGTCGGTTCTGGAACTATCCCAGAGGATGAGCTGGATGCAGCTTTAATGATAAATGACTTATCAAGCTCTATACACACTAGCAAAGTGCTTCAAAAGAGGAAAATACTTTTTCAATTTACAAATCATAACTTGCCAAGACCCAAACACTTGTCACCTGTGAAATCATTGAGCGCCCACATAGGATTTTAACTACAAGTTTCTTCTTTAGTTAATATAATACGGTTCTACAATAGGGGTGTCCAAACCGAGGCCTGTGGGCCAAGTGCGGCCCGCCTCCATTACGGCCCGCGAGACGTGACAATTTTAAAAATGAGATTGGCCCGCGGCGTGTTTGGAATTTTGCCTATCGCTCACAATCATTATATTTTGTTGACCATTGACCGAAGAATAATAATAATAAACTAAAGACATGACGACGGAAGTATTTTTTTTAATGCATTCTAACTAGTAAATAAATGTGATCAAAAGTATGCTTACAATGGAGCCTAGAGGACCTCTTCAATTCTGCCTATAAAGCCTTTAAAAGGACATCCAAAAACCTCCATAAAGGTTTTATATACATGATGTAAGTATATATGTAATGTAGTAACAGGCACATTCATAATAATATTTAATATTTACATATTTTGCTCATTTTAAGCATATGCGGCACCTACCTAACCTAACCTATCCCATAGCCCCGAAGGGTCGTTGGGGCACCACAGACGATCTGATGACCAGCTCTCTCCATCCCTCTCTGTCCTCAGCAGCTCTCATTGCCTCAGTGAGTTTCAGGTAAGTCCATTCTCCGATGTTATCTTCCCATCTTGTCTTTTGTCTCCCTCGTCTCCTGCCACCTTGTACGGTGCCTTGCAGGAGGGTTTTTGCAAGGTCTGAGGATCTGGTGATGTGTCCGTACCACCACCACAGTTTCCGCTTTATGACCGTGGTGAGCATGTCATCATGTGGGCCGATGGCTTGGCTGATCTTTTGCCGGACTTCTTTGTTTGTGACATGTTGGGTGTAGGAGATATCCATGAGTCTTTTGTAGAATCTCATCTCCATGTTCTGAATTATATGCGGCACATTCATTTCAAAAACACATAACGACGTTCGCTTTTTCACAACTTTACTGATTACTTCTCACTGCAGACTTCAACATACACAATAAAACATCACTTAGTGTACAATGTCTGCTGTCATTAGGATGTCGATTGCTAGGATGTTCATATATTCCCATTTAGATAAAGAATGACTCATAATCCTTGCGAGGAAAAGGGGTGTGTGACCAAGCCTCGTTTCGTGTCGTTCTCGCCATTGGCTGTCAAAGTGTGCCAACTTGTCGAAATACATCCTCATTATTCTACTATGAAGGTGAGAGGCACGATTTATGATCTACAATAAAGTTTGACAAGCAAGGAAACGAGGAAGCAGCTGATCAGTCGATCATGTCAAAATTGGCACACAGGCTTGTGCTCACGGCACCGCTATTAATAGTTTGTCTGCGTTAGCGCTTATAATAACAATATCACTTTTTTTTGGCGCTTTCTAGCCTACTCAGTGGACTAGTGGTTAAAGTGCCCGCCCTGAGATCTGTAGGTTGTGAGTTCAAACCCCAGCCGAGTCATACCAAAGACTATAAAAATGGGACCCATTACCTCCCTGCTTGGTACTAAGCATCAAGGGTTGGAATTGGGGGTTAAATCACCAAAAATCATTCCCGGGCGCGGCCACCGCTGCTTCTCACTGCTCCCCTCACCTCCCAGGGGTTGAACAAGGGGATGGGTCAAATGCAGAAGAGAAATGTCTTTAATCTTATTACTACAGTGGTTCTTAACCTGGGTTCGATCGAACCCTAGGGGTTCGGTGAGTCGGGCTCAGGGGTTTGGCGGACGTCAAGACACACCCGACTCATCGTGTGAATAGAAACTTATCCCTATCGGCGTATTATGGATACGGCAGCAGCAGAAGTCACACTGATTTGCAGGTGTGTAATTTGTTGTGAGTTTATGCACTGTGTTGGTTTTGTTGTTTGAACAAGGTGATGTTCATGCACGGTTCATTTTGTGCACCAGTAATAAAACATGGTAACACTTTAGTCTGGGGAACATATTCACCATTAATTAGTTGCTTATTAACATGCAAATTAGTAACATATTGGCTCTTAACTAGTCATTATTAAGTACTTATTAATGCCTTATTCGGCATGGCCTTATTATAACCCTAACCCTCTAACCCTAACCCGAACCAAATAACTCTAAATTAAGTCTTTGTTACTTAGAATATGTTCCCCTAGTGTCCAAAAAACTCTAAATTAAATCTTTGTTACTTAGAATATGTTCCCCATACTAAAGTGTTACCAAAAACATATAACTTTGTCTTGAATTTGAAAAAAAAAAAAGGGTTCAGTGAATGCGCATATGAAACTGGTGGGGTTCGGTACCTCCAACAAGGTTAAGAACCACTGTATTACTATTTTGCCTTCCGCCCAAATGCAGCTGGGATAGGCTCCAGCACCCCCGCGACCCGAGAGGGACAAGCGGTAGAAAATGGATGTATGGATTATTTGTTACAGAAGAACGTAGCCACACGTCTACTCAGTAAATAAAAACAGTCCAGACTTTAGCTAGCGGAAGTCATGGCTAGAGATAGTACCAAGGAGAAGTCAGAGCTTGAAACTCACTTTCTGTTGTTAAAGACTCCTGTTCGGGGAAATACATGAATAACGTAGAAAGCAGTGTGCCCTGCCCGCTACAAGATAGAACTATTAAGGCTGCATATCAGCCAATAAGGAACTTCCATTTACTAGACATAAAATAATCATTCACATTGTTGTATCTCAATGCATCTATGCACCTCTATTAAAAGAAACCTTAACTATTATGTCTAATTTAATATTTATCATTGTGTTGGACAATGTATTTTTTGGATAAATACCTGCTAGCAGTTTCATTTGAAAAACAATCAATACAGATAAGATTAAAAGCTAAGCTGTTGTATGTTTTTCATTTGGTTCTTCTACCATCTCCAAATTTCCTAAATATAACCTAAAAAAAAGGACAGGTTTTACACAACCAAACCAATTATTACAATATTAAAAAGAGTTCATTAGGGTTCATAAGCCAATCCTATTTTGCTTTAATGTTATGGTCTTTTTTTCCTCAGCCACTCTGGTGGAAATGATATTGTTGGTGTTTCACTTGGTCCTGCTCTCCTGTCTTCTTCCTCTCAGTTTGCTCACTTTTGCGTCTACAAATCAGACGGCCCTGGACATGATCAAATATTCAGCAGATATCGATTTCTCAGGACTCCCTGGATTCAAACGTTCACTTTGACCCCGTTTCCCTCCGCGCGCACACACACACACAAACACACACACACACACACACGCACACACACACACACGCACACACACACACACACATGATGGAGGTGCAGCTCATTTACTCCTCAGTGCAGCTCGTCTCGCATCATCCCCTCTTTTGTCTCCCATCCTTGCTCCTCTTCATCAGTCGCTCACCTTAAGCACCCTCCCCTCCACCCCTCCGTGTCCCGCTTAACCAGATCTGGCTGTTGTGTCATTTATTTTCGCTTAACCCTGATAAATAAACCAGCGAGCGCCTTCTGCATTATTGAAGGCTTTGACATTGCTGTCTGCACGCACTGCCACGTCAAACAATCACATGCACACAAAGAAGCTCACAATTAAAGACAGCTAACAGAGCATACAAGACTTGTGTTTTTGGAGGTGTAGCCTCCTTTGGGGTCCACGCACTCCTCTATTATTTATAAATGATGGTGGGGGCCGTGTTGTTTATGTCAATGCTTGTGCACCAATCTCTCCGCAAAGCCCTGGGGGTCCAGCTCCATAAAAGCACTGCTGCGAGTCCTTGAGTTCCGTCATTCATTCATTCACGCCCACGCTGGTGTCCGCATCCATGCGTAGTCAAAAAAACTTGTGCATACTAACCCCCCCCCACACACACACACACACTCACAGCAAACAACAACACTGCAGTCCCACAGTGAGTTAGCAGCTCTCCCCACAAGTCAGCAAACTTTTATATGCTCAGGATGTTTACGACCATCCGTGTGTGTGTGTGTGTGTGTGTGTGTGTGTGTGCGTGCGTGTGTGTGTGTGTGTGTGTGCGTGCGTGTGTGAGTCTGCATACATTCAGAGAAGGCCCCCGTGTGCATCGACGTGAGCGTGCATTCGTTCAGTGAAGATAAGTGAGAGACGTACGCAGTGAAGGGCATCGCTCACTCTTACGCGCACACACAACCCACCCGAAAAGTCCCCGTGAAGACAAAATGTACTTCTTCTTCATTCTGTAAAAAGTGTAGGGAAAAAAAAAAAAAAAAAAAGGCTGCTTCTTCCCCACGCTTTGAACCCTGCGCTTTATAGAATGCTGCGGCTAATTTAGGGCTTTTCCAGAGTTCAGGAAGCTTCACGTCACCAATAATTTTAGCCTTGTCACACCTGACCAATGACATTTTTCGCGTCAAATCAAACGCACTTACACGATCATTCAGTCAGCCATTTAGCACTTTATGCACTCACCCTCATCACAGAGAAGACATGAAGAAATATATGCGGTCCTCTCCAAGGTTTCTCATAGTCATTCACATCGACGTCCCACTGGGGTGAGTTTTCCTTGCCCTTATGTGGGCTCTGTACCGAGGATGTCGTTGTGGCTTGTGCAGCCCTTTGAGACACTTGTGATTTAGGGCTATATAAATAAACATTGATTGATTGATTGATTGTTAAATTTGTGAATGAACACAAGCACTTTTATGGATACTCAATGTTTCAATGTGTACATTTATAGACTTGTGCGGCCAATATGTGTACCAAATAAAATGGGTCCAAAAATTAGGTGGCTGCGGCTTATATTTAGGTGTGCTCTACAGCCCTGACATTACAGTACATCCATCCATCCATTTTCTACCGCTTGTCCCTGTTGGGGTCGCGGGAGGTGCTGGAGCGTATCCAAAGCTGCATTCGGGCGGAAGGCGCGGTACACCCTGAACAAGTCGCCACCTCATCCCAGGGCCAACACAGATAGACAGACAACATTCACACTCTAGGGCCAATTTAGTGTTGTCAATCAACCTTTAGATAGCTTATTAAAAAATGTAAAATAAATACTTAGATATATTTTTGAATAAATAAAGAATACATACTGAAGTAGACACCGACAGCTCTCCAACAGTTCTGTAATTTTACTCCACATATTGATATGCTTAAAGTTTTTGGTGCATACAGATGTTTCAATTTCCATTTTTCTTCTCTCTGAAGAAGTCAGCCGTCTTTTAGTACTCTGTTGGATTTCAGAAGATGATCAGAACATATCATCAAGTGGGTGTACTGGCCTTTTAAAGTTTGTCCTTTCCAAAGTTTCCAATCCAACCACAGAACTTTCCTCCAGAAGGTCTTATCTTTGTCCAGGTGATGTCAGATGAAACAAACATTGAGCTGTTTGGCCACAATACCCAGCAATATGTTTGGAGGAGAAAAGGTGAGGCCTTTAATCCCAGGAACACCACGTCCTAACGTCAAGCATGGTGGTGGTAGTATTATGCTGTGGGCCTGTTTTGCTGCCAATGGAACTGGTGCTTTACAGAGAGTAAATGGGACAATGAAAAAGGAGGATTACCTCCAAATTCTTCAGGACAACCTAAAATCATCAGCCCGGAGGTTGGGTCTTGGACGCAGTTGGGTGTTCCAACAGGACAATGACTTCAAACATACGTCAAAAGTGGTAAAGGAATGGCTAAATCAGGCTAGAATTAAGGTTTTAGAATGGCCTTCCCAAAGTCCTGACTTAACAAATGCTGGCTGAGTAACAACAATATGAACATTACACAAGGGACAATGCTGAAGAAATAAGTCCATGTCACAAAACCAACAAATTTAGCTGAACTGCACCAATTTTGTCAAGAGGAGTGGTCAAAAATTCAACCAGAAGCCCCTTATTACAGTGAAACTTGCCAAGGGACATATAACCAAATATTAACATTGTACTTTTTGACCAAGCAGATTTGGTCACATTTTCAATGGGCCCATAATAAATTCATAAAAGAACCAAACTACATGAATGTTTTTTGTGACCAACAAGTATGTGCTCCAATCACTCTATCACAAAAAAAATAAGAGTTGTAGAAATTATTGGAAACTCAAGACATCCATGACATTATGTTCTTTACAAGTGTATATAAACTTTTGACCACGACTGTACATCAAACATCAAACGTAAAGAAAATATATGATTCCATTTATAAAAAAATACTTTTTAGGTCATTTGCGAGCTTACTCGCTTTGCGCATATACGACATACTTCAAACGTCTTACGTTAAAAAAAAAAAAAAAAAAAAAAATTTTTTACCTCATACGTCAGCAGCCAAGAAGAGCTTTTGTAACCTGTTTTCAAAAGGTTTTATTATCATTGTTATACCTAATAACAAACGTGTGTTATTTGTGTTGAATTGAGAATCGATTCTAAATCAAATCGTCAACCTTAAGAATCAGAATCGAATCGCAAGTTGTTGTAAGAATCCCGTCACTACCATTTAAAGCAGGGGTGTCAAACTCATTTTAGATCGGGGGCCACATGGAGAAAAATCTACTCCCAAGTGGGCAGGTCTGGTAAAATCCCGGCACGATAACTTAAAAATAAAGACAACTTCAGATGTTTTTCTTTGTTTAAAAATAGAACAAGCACAAATGTACAAATCAGAATGTTGTTGTTTTTTTACACTTACATGTTGCGGTTAATAATTTATTTGGCGTTATCTATATTTTCTGAATAAATTATGTAATAATGTTCATCAGTCAACTCATTGGTGTTAATTTTCAATATATTGTAATAATTGTATCAAAATCAAATTACAGGATGTTATTTATGTAGTTTGATCATTTTCCTCGATGGATGTACTAACATCATGTGGTTTATTTTGTACATATGTAGCATCATCTACAAAGATACAAAGAATTGCTATTGCGACATCCAGTGGACACATCTAGAACAGCAGTTTATTTCATTAAAAAATTGTAGGTACATTTTTATACTTAACAAACTCATCCCGAGGGCCGGATAAAACCTGTTCGCGGGCCTGATCCGGCCCTCGGGCCATACATTTGACATCCTTGATTTAAAACCTTCTCACCCCTTCTGAAGCTTGTGTTCCCACTTGACATACCACCTTTATTGTGGGGACATTTCTCCCCGTGTGGACATTTTGGCTGGCTCCTTCGCCCCGTTGGCCAGAGCGTGTGTGTTTGGGGTGTTTGTGTGTGACCCGAGGACAGGGGCTTACATAAACTCTGACCTCATGTTATGAGTGAAAACATCCATCAGCGAGTATAACTAATCAATGTTGCCGCTCTTTCTCTCCCCTCTCCGGGGGTGCGGGAAGGAAAAGAATCGCTTTTAATGGGATTGGAGTAATCTGATTACAAAGCGCTGGCATCTGTAATACATTAGTGACCTTCCAAAACAAAGTAATTAGATGAAAAACTTTCTCCACAAGGTTTGCAAATGAAGCCATTAGTACTTGTCCGCAACGACGACGGCGGCGCGGTAGCATGCTAACGACACGTGCTAACGAGTGGATTCAAAACTAACGTGTAATAGACTTTGAAATGAACCTCCGCGCGCAGTTCAACACGTGTGCAAGGTGAGTCGTGTGACGCCACAGGTTAATTAAACGTATTGATGCACAAGCAAGACGGCTGCCAATCTCTTCTCGTGTGGTCATCTGCGGCTCAGCAGATATGACCCCCCCCCCCTAAAAACGAGTCGTTAGATGAGGACGGTATTAACGATCTAGCAGCCTCGTTAAGCCAGACACCATAAGCGGCGTTCTTCGTTTGGGACGAGCCCAATTACAGCTCGCATGTCGTTATCAATAAGTTATCAGTGCCAGATGCTCTCCGCTTTAAGCTACTCCGCTTGCCCTCCTCGACTATCCACCTCTCCTAATTCCCAGCTATGAGGGGAAGTGTGTATGTGTATGTGCATGTGTGTGTGACCTCAAGCCTCCATTGATTATGACTGGACCTGTCAATCGATGGGTCTAGGCTGTGCGTGTGGAGATAAAGGTGAGGAAGGTGCTTCACTTTCGGCTGAACGATAAAGCCGTTGCAAAATAAATACCGCAAAATTCTCCTTTTGTTGTTATCATTATTATTAGCGGGGATGGGCCAATACCACTTTTTCATGTCCAATACTGTAAGCTTGTCTCTATGGGCCGATACGGACACCGACCTTGTTGCTATAGCAATACTGTAGATTTTTAAAGGGGAACATTATCACAATTTCAGAAGGGTTAAAACCATTAAAAATCAGTTCCCAGTGGCTTATTTTATTTTTCGAAGTTTTTTTCAAAATTTTACTCATCACGCAATATCCCTAAAAAATGCTTCAAAGTGCCTGATTTTAACCACCCGTCAATTTTCCTGTGACGTCACACAGTGATGCCAATACAAACAAACATGGCGAATAGAACAGCAAGATATCGCGACATTAGCTCGGATTCAGACTCGGATTTCAGCGGCTTAAGCGATTCAACAAATTACGCATGTATTGAAACGGATGGTTGTAGTGTGGAGGCAGGTAGCGAAAACGAAATTGAAGAAGAAACTGAAGCTATTGAGCCATATCAGTTTGAACCGTATGCAAGCAAAACCAACGAAAACGACACGACAGCCAGCGACACGGGAGAAAGCGAGGACAAATTCGGCGATCGCCTTCTAACCAACGATTGGTATGTGTTTGTTTGGCATTAAAGGAAACTAACAACTATGAACTAGGTTTACAGCATATGAAATACATTTGGCAACAACATGCACTTTGAGAGTGCAGACAGCCCAGTTTTCATCAATTAATATATTCTGCAGACATACCCTCATCCGCTCTCTTTTCCTGAAAGCTGATCTGTCCAGTCCAGTTGGAAATGCATCTGCTTTGAGTGTCGCAGGATATCCACACATTCTTGCCATCTCTGTCGTAGCATAGCTTTCGTCGGTAAAGTGTGCGGAACAAACGTCCAATTTCTTGCCACTTTCGCATCTTTATGCCACTGGTGCAACTTGAATCCGTCCCTGTTCGTGTTGTTACACTCTCCGACAACACACCGACGAGGCATGATGTCTCCAAGGTACAGAAAACAGTCGAAAAAACGGAAAATAACAGAGCTGATTTGACTCGGTGTTTGTAATGTGTTTGAGAAAATGGCGGATTGCTTCCCGATGTGACATCACAACGTGACGTCATCGCTCCGAGAGCGAATAATAGAAAGGCGTTTAATTCGCCAAAATTCACCCATTTAGAGTTCGAAAATTGGTTAAAAAAATATATGGTCTTTTTTCTGCAACATCAAGGTATATATTGACGCTTACATAGGTCTATGGATAATGTTCCCCTTTAAAGCTGCAGGAGCAATTGATAAAGATGGTGAGAAACTTCATTGAACTCAAGAAAGAACTCAAAGTATGAAAGTACTCCTCTGCTCATCGCCGTCTTTGCCAACACGCGTCTTCAATAAAGGTAAAAGAGATGTTAATTGGCAGGGCTGCCCCGATACGATGCCGATATTGGAGCCTTAAATGTTGGCCGACACTGATATTTTAATATCCGATATGATATGGTTGATTGGCAACACTAAATTGGCCTTGGTGTGTGAATGTTGTCTGTCTATCTGTGTTGGCCCTGCGATGAGGTGGCGACTTGTCCAGGGTGTACCCCGCCTTCCGCCCGGATGCAGCTGAGATAGGCTCCAGCAACCCCCGCCACCCCGAAAGGGACAAGCGGTAGGAAATGGACAAATGGATGATATGAGCAAGAATTGTGGTACTTACTTTTGTTATTTTGTAGTGTGGAATGTTGGGAAAAAGTGAAATTACAATGAGGTATGAAAAACACTAAACTTATGACTTATTTTATGCTTATGAAGTGGAGTGTTCATTTCAATTTTCTAGTGGTCAAAATAATGAATTGAATTAAGAGCATGATGCAGTAACAATGATGCGGACACGTTTGTTAAAGGATCCACTTCTGCCTTGGAGACTTTATATATGTAAGTAATATGCAACTAGAATTAATCGATACTTGTTTATATTGACAATGTGGTGTTCTCGACAATTAAGGACACTTTGTCATAATCTGGCAGCTCTGCTGCCGCCTATCTCCTTTCTGTTGCGGTACATGGTTAAGCTCTCCATTTCCGTTGCTCAGCGCCAGTAGATTTCCTGATGAATCACCCTTCCAATCGTGTTCGCCCCCTGTGCTTTGGCTCATCTCACGCTCCTCGTCCACTGTGACTTAGTCGCAGTGTTTCTGTGTCGACTATCTTTTCCATCATTCATCTCCGTTTGGGGTCCTACTCTGGCTAAGCCCATCGTGACACACTTATTACGTATGTCTAGCTTGTGTGCTATTGTGTGCTTGGCGGCTGCGTAGCTGCCAGCTATGTTTACCTTTGGTAAATGATTTGACTAAAATACAATAAGAGACCAACCTTGTGTGCTTATTGGAGAATATTTAAAGTTAAAGTAAAAGTAAAGTACCACTGATAGTCACACACACACTCGGTGTGGTGAAATTAACCTCTGTTCCACCCCCTGGGAGGTGAGGGGAGCAGTGAGCAGCAGCGGTGGCCGCACTCGGGAATAATTTTTTGGTGATTTAACCCCCAATTCCAACCCTTGATGCTGAGTGCCAAGCAGGGAGGTAATGGGTCCCATTTTTATAGTCTTTGGTATGACTCGAGCGGGGTTTGAACTCACGACCTACCGATCTCAGGGCGGACACTCCAACCACAAGGCCACTGAGCAGATGTTTACTGGCTGTCCATCTTTGCACAAGTAAACGTGCTGAAGGATCGCTTGTATCGGATATTCTGTCAGAGATTTTAGGTGCAAGCCGATATCAGCAAAACAACAAGTATCGGCTGATATCGGCCCACAAATGGTAATGTATCCAGTTTATTCTTCATTTTTATGTATGTCACATTGTTTTCTGCACGTAAAACTTTATTTATTCTCTAAAAAATGTGTTTTGTGTTCATATTTCTGGGTGTCTGGAACAAACTCAATGGAATTATATTGTTTGTTATGGAAAAAATTGTTTCAGTTTTTGTGTAAAGTTGTTCCCAAATAGTCATCACTTTTAAATTATGAATGGCCGCCAGTGTTTTCTTCCTTCACCCTTGTTGTTTATCTTTGTGCAAATGTGACCCAGCTTGTATTTTGACTCAAATATTTATATGACTTTAGAATGCGTGAATGAAAGAAAAAAACGTAGGAAAGGTAAGGCTTCCCGACACAAAGCGACTCTTCTCTCTTCCTGCTGGCATTTTTTTTTTTTTTTGTACTCTCCACAGATGAGAGGAAGCGAACAGAGCGTGTGCACACCTGAGTGCATCCCGCATGCGTGGGAGGAGGGAATCAAACGACTCCCTTTCTCACTCCTGAGGTGGTTTTGCATCCTGTTTGCACTAAAAACCTGCTCTTAAAAAAACACAAATAAAACAACCCACAGGTTTCTGGCGAGGTTTACCAGAACGCTCCATCCCGTGTGATCGCTCCTCGCCTTGATGACCTCATCACCGGGTCCTGAAGCGGTCTGAACAAGCTGCTCCGAATCAAGCAAAAACAAACCACCTTTTTCGCCGTTTGCGGTGACTGCAAAGTCTGACAGGAACAATAAACATGCCCGTGGCTGGGCACAGCTGCAGCGCACGACAAAACACACACACACAAACACACACACTTGAAATGACACAAGACAAACTGGAACCAGACCTCCCCCGATAGGTCTGGCTTTGGATCAGAACCAAACTGCACACATTAGATCAGTGTTTTTCAACCACTGTGCCGCGGCCGTGAGATACAGTCTGGTGTGCCGTGGGAGATTATCTAATTTCACCTATTTGGGTTAAAAATATTTTTTGAAAACCAGTAATTATAATTTGCAAATGATGTGTTGTTGTTGAGTGTCTCTGCTGTCTAGAGCTCGGCAGAGTAACCGTGTAATACTCTTCCATATCAGTAGGTGGCAGCAGGTAGCTAATTGCTTTGTAGATGTCGGGAACATGGTTTGTCGTGATCACAATATGCAGACGACAGCGGGAGGCAGTGTGCAGGTAAAAAGGTGTCTAATGCTTAAACCAAAATTAAACAAAAGGCGAGAGCCCCTAAGAAAAGGCATTGAAGCTTAGGGAAGGCTATGCAAAACGAAGCTAAAACTGAACTGGTTGCAAAGTAAACAAAAACAGAATGCTGGACGACAGCAAAGACTTACAGCGTGTGGAGCAGCAGACGGCGTCCACAAAGTACATCCGTACATGACATGACAATCAACACCAAAAAAGGAGCGCATGACAAGAACTAAAACACTACACACAGGAAAACAGCAAAAAAAAACTCCAAATAAGTCAGGGTGTGATGTGACAGGTGGTGACAGCACACCTACTTTGAGACAAGAGCTATAGTGATGCATGCTTGGTTATGGTTTGAATTAATATCCAACAATTGCGAGAACGACTTTTTACTGTCAATATTGGCTGCTAAATTTGATTTGTTTATGTTTTCTGCTAGTGGTGTGCCTCGGGATTTTTTCAATGAAAAAAATGTGCCTTGGCTCAGAAAAGGTTGAAAAACACTGCATTAGATATTACATACCTTACACATATTCCTGTTTTTTGACATTATGATCAATGCATTCATATTAGAACTACTCCCTCACTCATTGCTGTCTTTGCCAACAAGACTCTCTAATAAAAGTAAAAGTGATGTTAAATGTTCATTTATTTGCTCATGTACCGTATTTTCTGGGCTATAAAGCGCACCCACCAAATTTTAGAAGAAAATTATATTCTAACATATATTAGCCACCCCGGACTATAGGCCGCAGCTATACCGGTTCAAAAGATTTTTCTTTCAAACAGCTGATCAAACAAAACTAAAACAATACAAAAAGAATGTCGCTGTAAGTTAATAATACTAGCACAGACACTTTATGACTGACTAAATGTGTTAGCATTTTCGCTAGTGCTATCGACGCTAGCTCGATAACATTACGATAGCACGTACAAATATGCATAAAAACACTCCTACAGACATCGCAGATGGGACGGTTTAGAATGTATGAATTGTTTTGGTTACATTGTAAAACTTAGCAATTGTTGCTTGGACTGATGAATGACGATTCCTTTTGAACAGAAACGCTATGTACAGTTTTGCTTCCGGTTCAGGGCATGAAACACGAAAATATACTCTCAACCCGCAGCACCTGCAGTGACAAAACTCGTTTATACAAACCAAACAGTCCAGTTGCAATCGATTGAATGCCCTGCGATTACAATGACTCGAATGAATGACAATATCCGTAGAAACAACTTTATTAAAACTATTTGTTTAATACAAAACACTATGGCCGTTAGTGAAGAAAAATCCATAAATTAGCCGTACCGCAGGATTCAAAGCATAGGAAAAAAGCAGCGGCTTATATTCCGGAAAATAAAGTATATGTATTTTACTTTGTTTTCAGCATGTAAAACTATAATTAATCTCTATAAAAGTGTTTTGAGGTCATATTTCGGGGTGTCTGGATTGCGGTCATTGGATTACTTGTACAGTATGCAACATTTTTTATCATCATACCTATTTTTATTTGAAAAAGTGTTTCTAACTACCTTAACGTTTCCATTTTTGTGCAATCAAACAAACAAATACCAATCAAGACCGCAATAAAAAAGGCATTCTTTACGCCACTGCCCTCGCTTATTGCCCATAGTCTGGATCACACAAGGACCTCGTTAGTCTTAAACGCACCCGCACAATCTCAACGACCATCAGAGTGATAAACAAACACACTCCAGCACAATCAGAAATCAAGCGTGCAATCACAACAAAGCCCTGATCACGCCACACACACACACACACACACACACACACACACACACACACACACACACACACACACACACACACACACACACACACACACACATTTACTCACCGATGATGTAGTAGTCGTGCATGCTCTTGAACTCGTGGCCCCACAGGTTGGGCGAGAACTCCTGGAACTTGATGGTGAAGCGGCGTTCTCGCGTAGGCTCGTCGCACGTCAGCACGATGTTGGGCGCGCCCATTACCTCGCAGCGGTCCGCCTGCTCCCGCGACGCCACTAGGTACAGCTTGTAGAACTCGTACTCCGGCGTGGAGCGAGCCGTGTCCAGCGGGGGACAGATCAGGTCCAGCCGGTCGCCGATCTGAGGGTAGAGGATGTAGCCCTTATCATCCAGGAACCTGGGGAGTAGACAGAAAGAGAGTTAAGTGTTGTTTCTTCAAAGAAAATTGCCATCCGAGTTTTTTCCTTTAATTGGAGTGCACAGTCAATTAAGTAAGCCCATGTTAGCTTGCTAGGCTAACAGCGGAAGCCACAACCCAGAGCGCTTTCTTTGGTAGGGTCTAGTTTTGGGCATCGAGCATCAGGCATCGATGGGAGCTGGGTTTTACAATCCGATTCTGCCGGAATCGTCTAGATTTTTTCAAATTCGATTCCTATTTTCGGTGCTCAGTCCGCCAAATGGAAGAAATAACTGCCACAGAGCAACTAACTGCCTATCGCCATACACCGTGTGCAACCGCTCCCCAAAGTCAATAATCCCCCATTCCAGCATATAAACTACTGTAAATTCCAAACTATAAGCTGCTACTTTCTTCCTACGCTTTGAACCATGCGGTTTATAAAACGATGCAACTAATGAATGGATTATTCTTCGCTAAAAACCATAATGTTTTGTGTTCAATAGTTTTCATTAAACACAAGCAGACACACTGAAAAGGTATGTCGTTGTGGCTTGTGCAGGCCTTTGAGACACTTGTGATAAAGGGCTTTATGAATAAACTTTGACTGATTGATTGATATGTTATTGTTTTTGCTATGACGCCATCTTTTGTACGAGGTTGGTCACTGCAGGTGTTGGAGGCTGAAAAGGTACTTCCCGTTTTAATGCTTTCAACCAAAAGTATAACCGCTCATGGCGTTTCTGCTCGAAAGGATTATTTATTCATCACTCCAAGCAAAGTTTGTAAGTTTTACAATTTGACTAAAATAATTTATACTTACTAAACCGTCCTGTGTGATGTCAGTAGGAGTGTTTTATGCATAATTGTACGTAATCAAGTTAGCGTTGTTACCATGAGCTAATATGCTAACACGTTAATGAGTGTTTGTGTTAGTATTATTAACTTACAATTACATTCTTTTTGTATTGTTTCAGTTTCAATAATTCCTTAGTAAATTCACCAAAATGTCGCGATGGAGTTATTGAGTCGGTTTAGCTGATTGGAGAGCTAGCTTCCGCAATTAGTGGGTCCATGACGATGACTTCTGTTTTGTTTGATCAGGCATTTTACTGCCATGTTGCAGACACCTTTTGTGAACAATTATTGTATGTAAATAAAAATGTACAAAATATTTCTGTGTACCGGTAAGTAACTAATTTCACAACTTATAATAAATGATAAATGGGTTATACTTGTATAGCGCTTTTCTACCTTCAAGCGCTTTGACAGTATTTCCACATTCACCCATTCACACACACATTCACACACTGATGGCGGGAGCTGCTATGCAAGGCGCTAACCAGCAGCCATCAAGAGCAAGGGGTGAAGTGTCTTGCCCAAGGACACAACGGACGTGACTAGGATGGTAGAAGGTGGGGATTGAACCCCAGTAACCAGCAACCCTCCGATTGCTGGCACGGCCACTCTACCAACTTCGCCACGCCGTCCCCACTTGTATACAGTATCTGCAGTTTATAGTCCGGAATATTTATTTCTTCAAAAATTTTGTGGGTGTGGCTTATACACGCTCTGTATTATTATCACTGGAGGACTGAAAGACATGTTACTCATCAAGGAAAAACAAGCAAGAGCAGGGAAGCTAAAAGCTAAGATAGCCATAAAAGCTTGCTT
Organism: Nerophis lumbriciformis; assembly: GCF_033978685.3. Lineage (NCBI taxonomy): Eukaryota > Metazoa > Chordata > Actinopteri > Syngnathiformes > Syngnathidae > Nerophis > Nerophis lumbriciformis. The sequence continues at coordinate 38,766,828 of NC_084552.2, forward strand.
GAAAATGCACAAGAAAAAAGTGCTGAGTAAAGTTCAAGACGTGTATTTAAAATGCAAAGTGCAAGTTCAAATATTTATCTACTGGTTGAAAATAAAAATACAAATACAAAAAAAACACTATCGAGAGGTTTTGGGAACCGGAATCAAAATGAAACCAGAAACGTCCGAATTCAACTATGCCTTTTAGTGGGGTCTTCATGGACAAAAACAACAAAAAAGCCAGCGATGTGTTTAGGCTAAGTATCGTGATGCAGTTGGCTGAGCGAACGCGCTGTGACAGACGCCATCCAAAGGCCCCCAGCTGCTTTCCCCATCTCTGCGCTGTACTGTTTTGTCCATGAAATATACACAATCACTAAGCACAAACACATGAGGCATCCAAGGACATCAAAATTAAAGGTGACGTCTTCATTAGAATCCATGCCTTATGATTTTTAAGAATCGGACTAATTTCACCAAAAGTGCCTTCTGAGAAGTCGCTGCTTCACTTCAGGTCACTTTGGGTTATCAGGCGACAATCAGACTGAAGAGCCAGGGGGCCTCGGCGTCACTCAGCACATCCTTGACCTCCTCTCATGAGCCAGATTCAGCACACACACGCTTTATTTTTAGTCCGGGGCCCAAACATGGCCGTGCTTCCTCAGGCCTCACACACATACACAGGACCCACATGGATGCCCTCCACGAAACACTCTTATAATAACAAGCGCTTTTTACTTCCTGCACCAAGCATTCACAGAGAGTCGTATCTGGAAGGTACCGTGAGTCACACTTGAGCTGCACTGCACAAAGGCAAAACACACACACACACACACACACAGATACACTCACACACATTCACGAGGGAGGATGTGAGGAGTTGAAAGTTAAAATGCCAACAGGCCGCAAAAAAAAAGAAAAAAAAAGATTCAGTGCAGTGGAGAATGCGTATGTAATATCATTATGCAAAAGTGCCTTTTTAATGATGTTCTAACGGCAAAATGTGTCCCTAGAGCCTGTTTATGAGCACCAGATGTGAGAAGAATCGATATCATCTCACTTGCCTGCTCAAATGTTGAGAGAAGAGGCGCTCAAACACTCGCTTGAAGAAAAACCTTCATCTTCGACAAAATGCTTCGCGACACATCCTAAAATCAAGCTCTGCAAACCATTTCAATTCCATCCATCCATCCATTTTCTACCGCTTAATCCCTTCGGGGTCGCGGGGGGCGCTGGAGCCTATCTCAGCTACAATCGGGCGGAAGGCGGGGTACACCCTGGACAAGTCGCCACCTCATCGAAAGGGCCAACACAGATAGACAGACAACATTCACACTCACATTCACACACTAGGGCCAATTTAGTGTTGCCAATCAACCTATCCCAAGGTGCATGTTTTTGGAGGTGGGAGGAAGCCGGAGTACCCGGAGGGAACCCACGCAGTCACGGCGAGAACATGCAAACTCCACACAGAAAGATCCCGAACCCGGGATTGAACCCAGGACTGCTCAGGACCTTCGTATTGTGAGGCAGACGCACTAACCCCTCTTATAATATTTTTATTTTGCGGGGGTACATGTCTCTGCACACTTTAATGTGCAGTAATAATTTAATACTATTGAATGGAGTCAAACACTGGTGACAGGCGGAAAACCACCGCTCACATAAGTCCTTTAGACCGCCAACAAGCTTCTTAACTGGCTTTCTGGCACTGCCTTCTTGCCAACATGACAATATTTGACCAATTGACCAATCAACGGTCAGATGCGAGACAAGAGCGGGTGGCGATCATTCACAGGTTGGCGTTAACGCACTTTTTGTGTCTTTTTACGCATTGAAATCAGAAAGGACGCGCATTTACGGAAGTCTGTGCGTCCCCGGGATGCAGATTTTTTTTTTTTAACGACCCTGCCTACTCCGGGTCAAAACTCCGGTTTGCTTGTTTTTTTAACCATTATCGCTTTTCGCCGGTGTTTTGTTTTGTTTATATTTGCTGGTGTAGTGCCAAAATGTGATTGCCTGCCAACATTGTATTTCCTTCACGGCAGCGCGAGGATGAGGAAATAATTTAGACCCGCAAATGGTGAGAAAGACACAAAAAGGCGCTTGGTTGCACCGCCATTTTGTCTTCGCGAGGATTATGAGTCATTCTTCATCTAAACGGGAATATAACTACATCCTATCAGTTCGCATCCCAGTGGGAGCAGACATTGTACAGTAAGTGATGTCTTATTTCGTTGGTTCTCATGAAGTCTGCAGTGAGTAGAAACCAGTGACGTTGTCGAAGGAAAAAGCGAACGTTGTGATGCATTTGTGAAATTAATGCACCGCGTATGCTTAAAGTGATGAAAATACGTCAATATTGCATTATATTATAAATGTGCCTGTTACTACATTACATATTAAATGTAGCATTGAATTCTTCAGACCACACCCTATGTAATCAAGCCAATTGTGTACAGCCGATATGGGCATCTACATCAACAATATGATTTGCCTGTGTAGCTTGAAAGGACAAAAATAAATAAATAATAATCATAAAAATAATAATGATAATAATAACAAGCATACCATGTAGTGTATATGTAAAATACACAATAGCGCTTCTTGAAGACACACACTCTGTTAAAGACGCTGTGCAGATAAACACAGCTCATTAGCATTAAAACAAAAACGAAAAAAATGGCGTGTTCCAAAAAGTACTTTTAAATTGTCTGAATTCTAACACCAGGGCTATATTTTGGACAAAAGACTTCCAACACACTGCAGTGAAAAGTGTATTGGCATGGGACCTTTAAACAAATGGTATTACTATTGTTTTTACATTGCCAATCAGACATGTTGCACAAAAGAACACATCCAGCTTTTGGGGAAAGGTTTTTAATGGCGGTCAAGGTGTCCCAATACTTTTGTCCATATCAAGTCCTGCGCAACATTTCATCTTCCTTTCACGTCGCTTTTACTTTTTTCCCTCCCCCTCCGCCGTCAACAATGGGGCCATTCATGTGGCCACGCTTTGAAACACGGTGTGTGTGTGTGTGTGTGGAGGGGGGGGGGGTGTCGTAAGGGCGCAGAGGTGAAACTGATGGAGGTTTTTTGCTGGAGAGTGTTAGAAATAAAGAAAGGAGGCTTCCTTTCTTCTCTGGGCTGAAACATCATTTTTTTCACCCCGCTTTGACCTCTGCGACCCGCTCCCCTTGCGGCCCCCTATACCTTAAAAAAAACAAAAAAAAAACTTTTATACTTCCCAGCTGCCCCTCCGCACATTTAAAGATATTCCAAAAACGGTGCACCCTTTTTCTTCTTGACAGACAGCCTGAAGACGTCCAAAATTCCACAGCGGCAATCCGAGCCGAGTCCGAAACTGAGCACACAGGTGTATCGAACACACAGGTGCATCTCCAATCACGACAGCCTTTGAACGTATCACACAACCTGGCAGGAGGCGAAGCTAGAAAAGCATGAACAGCAGTAAGGGTACTCACGGCACCATTCGTCACGGTTTACCTGACATATGACACGTGACAAATTGGAGGGGGGTACACTTTTGTAGCCATTCCAACTTTGACAAAAGTGTCAGTTGCTATGTAGAGTGGCGCTTTCCATCATTTTCGGCAGACTGCATTGCAAATTGATGAACACCCCCACCTTCCTCTCCTGTGAGATCCACCCAGAAAGTTAAAGTTAAAGTTAAAGTTAAAGTACCACTGATAGTCACACACACACTAGGTGTGGTGAAATTACCCTCTGCGTTTGACCCATCCCCTTGTTCCACCCCCTGGGAGGTGAGGGGAGCAGTGAGCAGCAGCGGTGGCCACGCTCAGGAATCATTTTGGTGATTTAACCCCAAATTCCAACCCTTGATGCTGAGTGCCAAGCAGGGAGGTAATGGGTCCCATTTTTATAGTCTTTGGTATGACTCGGTTTGAACTCCGGACCTACCGATCTCAGGGCGGACACGCCAACCACGAGGCCACTGAGCAGGAATGGGGCCATATGAATACCGTCCCTACTGTATCTATCAGGGAACAATAAATGATGGCGACGCTCTCCTCTTTAGATTGCTGGCGTCCTGTCGGCATAAAGCTGTCGGCTCTAATCTCATGGTGGAATCGCACGCTCACATCTAATGTACACAACACACCGTGGCTAAGGCACAGCAGGAGAGCGCGCTTTTAAAGGCCAGTTAAAGAACTCACCCACAGGAGGCAAACCTACACACACGCTGGGCTGCAACACCTGCAGGCTGTCTAGTAGCCACCAGCAAATATATCCACAAAAAAATACCTTCCCCACACATCTCCCGGAATAATAATAACAATAGAAATAGAATGTCTAGTCTAGTGCATGTGTGACTGTTACGTTCCACGTAGTTTGTTCGTGTTTCATCCCCTATTGTTTCTACAGGTCACACTCATTCACCGCCTCTGCTGACAATTAACCGGTTCCTGTTCCCAGCTGCTCTTCATTTCACCTGTTAATCAGCCAGTCAATCCTGGTCCACCGTTCATCCTCCCATCCTGCTTCAAACCACCTGCCCACCACTGGATCAGGTGGATTTTTTTTCTGCCATGCTGTGTTTTTTTACCTTTCAATTGTCCGTGTTTTGTAAGCATCTGTTTAGGCCTTGTTTACACCAAGCCGGATAAGGTTATCCAGGGTAAATCACACCTAACCTTATCCGTGTCCACACACAACAATGCCACCGTTTAAGACCCCCGCCCACCTCCGTCCGCCGGCGCAATGCGACCAAGTGCACATGCAAGGAAAATCACAAAAAAACACCTGATTGTCCTCTGCTACAATCTCTCCAGGAGATGACTTTACTTCACTGTGAAGTTAATTAAAAGAGCTTTATTGTAAATAGTTTGCTGTGCATTTTACATTTTGTTTGCTGTGTTTTGTGTGCAAGTTTTTAAATTAAAATGTATCTCCTTTGAACAATATCCAGTGTTGTGGTATTTCAATGAACTAGAATCCAGTGTAGTGAATCACACCTGAGACATCATAAATTAATCAAATCTTTAATGGACATGAGAAAGTAGACAATGCGATAAAGAACAGTTTACAACAATTACAAAAATGAATCAATCAATCAATCAATGTTTATTTATACAGCCCTAAATCACAAGTGTATCAAAGAGCTGCACAAGCCACAACGACATCCTCGGTTCAGATCCCACATCAGGGCAAGGAAAAACTCAACCCAGTGGGATGACAATGAGAAACCTTGGAGAGGACCGCAGATGTGGGTGACCCCCCCACTCTAGGGCGACCGGTGCAATGGACGTCGAGTGGATCTAGCATAATATTGTGAGAGTCCAGTCCATAGTGGACCTAACACAGTGGTTCTTAACCTTGTTGGAGGTACAGAACCCCACCAGTTTCATATGCACATTCACTGAACCCTTCTTTAGTGACAAATAAAATGTTGTTGTTTTTTCAAATTCAAGACAAGGTTATATGTTTTTGGTAACACTTTAGTATGGGGAACATATTCTAAGTAACAAAGACTTAATTTAGAGTTTTTTGGACACTAGGGGAACATATTCTAAGTAACAAAGACTTAATTTAGAATTATTTGGTTAGGGTTAGGGTTAGGGCCAGGGTTAGAGGGTTAGGGTTATAATAAGGCCATGCCGAATAAGGCATTAATAAGTACTTAATAATGACTAGTTAAGAGCCAATATGTTGCTCATTTGCATGTTAATAAGCAACTAATTAATGGTGAATATGTTCCCCATACTAAAGTGTTACCATGTTTTTTTATTGGTGCACAAAATGAACCGTGCATGAACATCACCTTGTTCAAAGAACAAAACCAACACAGTGCATAAACTCACAACAAATTACACACCTGCAAATCAGTCTGACTTCTGCTGTTGCCGTATCCGTAATAAGGCGATTGGGAGAAGTTTTTATTTACACGATGAGTCGGGTGTGTTTTGACCTCCGCCGAACCCCTGAGGCCGACTAATCGAACCCCTAAGGTTCGATCGAACCCAGGTTAAGAACCACTGATCAAACATAATAGTGAAAGTCCAGTCCATAGTGGATCTAACATAATAGTGAAAGTCCAGTCCATAGTGGGGCCAGCAGGGGACCATCCCGAGCGGAGACGGGTCAGCAGCGCAGAGATGTCCCCAACCGATGCACAGGCGAGCGGTCCACCCCGGGTCCCGACTTTGGACAGCCAGCACTTCATCCATGGCCACCGGACCTGTGCCCCCCCCCCCCCCCCCCCCCCCCCCCCCCCCCCCCCCCTCCACGAGGGAGAGGGGGGCAAAGCAGAAAAGAAAAGAAATCTGGACAGAGAATACCCAAAGTAAATAATAAATGATAAATGGGTTATACTTGTATAGCGCTTTTCTACCTTCAAGGTACTCAAAGCGCTTTGACAGTATTTACACATTCACCCATTCACACACACATTCACACACTGATGGCGGGAGCTGCCATGCAAGGCGCTAACCAGCAGCCATCAGGAGCAAGGGTGAAGTGTCTTGCCTAAGGACACAACGGACGTGACTAGGATGGTAGAAGGTCGGGATTAAACCCCAGTAGCCAGCAACCCTCCGATTGCTGGCACGGCCACTCTACCAACTTCGCCACGCAGTATTGTTGTTGTGGGTTGACTCCGCAGTTTGGGGTATTCTTTCGTGAGATATGGCGTCAGGGGATAAGCTGGGTCACCCAAAATAAAAAAAAAAGGGACCGGATCTTCATCTTCCAGCAGTTGTTTGGGACACGAGGAGATAGTTCCATCTTTCAGTTGCGCGCTAATAGCGGAGTTAGCGAAGATGCGGGCATCACACACGCTGCCTGGCCATTTCACAGTCACATCCATAAAGCAATATTTGTAGTCACATACTGCCTGCATCACATCCACGGGAGGAAGGGACCAAGTGTTTCAGTAAGTAGAATCACAGCTGACCCGGACAATCGAAAGTTATCTTGCCGTCTGAGAAGTGTTGTATCCCAAATAGCTGCAATCGCCCGTTGCCTTCTCTTAAGGTATTGATTTGTGATTTCCAAAAGTGCCTGTACATGTATAACAAGGAGAAACACGGGCATGTCTGGATGATCCGCCTCCATCTTTGTTATGAGGCTGACTATGGCGCATTTTTTCTGACGTCACTTCCTGTGTGGGCGTGGTCTTTCTGGCATCACTTCCTCTCCGAACTCACTTTGTAAACGATCAATGAGTCCATACAAAGCTAAGTGCCGGAGATTCAAGAAATACACGTCTGACTTACCCGTGTAAAAAATTGTCTGAGGAGGGGGACCTTAAACGCTGGTTTAGTGTGGCTGAAACAAGGCTTAGGCTAAATAATTATTTCTTTAAGGGGTTAAACGACTTAGTGTAGACATGGCCTTAGTGTGCAGCCTAGTCTTGGGAAAGGTTCGACTGAGGCCTCTATACACTACACACGTAGGACTTGCTTGTGTATAGAGACACCAGGCTAAGTGGTGGCTGTCACCCTTGTAAGTTTTGGACTCCCTCTTTGGCTCGAGTAGTTAGGTAGGTTTTTGGTATATACTAATTAAATAGCTTCAATTAGTAAGCATACCTTTTTTTTGTCAGAGGTAGGGTTGTACGGTATACCGGTGTTAGTATAGTACCGCGATACTAATGAATCATATTCGGTACTATACCACCTCTGAAAAGTACTGGTCCGCCCCCGTCGTCGTCACGTCGTGTCATTGCTGGTTTTACGAGCAGAGGAGCATGTTCGGCAGTGCACAATCACGGAGTACTTACAAGCAGACCCAGTGTGTAGACAGAAAAGGGACAATGGATGCATTTTGGCTTAAAAACTAAAGATAAAGGTGAAGTTATAACACTGAAACGCCCTCAGGAAGAGGTGCTTTAAGACATGGCTAGCTAGCTAGCGGCTAACGTTCATCCGCCGTCGGCAGTGTTTTAGCTACTTCTAAATCACTAATCCTCGCCTCCATGGCGACAAATAAAGTACGTTTCTTACAAGTATCAGCCCTGCAGGACGAGGAATAGCTAAACATCTTTCACTACACACCGTAACTCACCGGCGTCACAATGTAAACAAACGCCATTGGCGGATCCACACCTAACATCCACTGTAATGATATCAAGTACAGGAGTGTATCTAGTCGATACTACTATGATTACATCGATATTTTTTGGCATCACAAAATCTTCTTTCGTTTTTTTAAAATGTATATTTTGTTTATAAACTCAGGAAATATGTCCCTGGACACATGAGGACTTTGAAAATGACCAATGTACGATCCTGTAACTACTTGGTATCGGATTGATACCCAAATTTGTGGTATCATCCAAAACTAATGTAAAGCATCCAAACAACAGAAGAATAAGTGATTATTACATTTTAACAGAAGTGTAGGTAGAACATGTTGAAAGAGAAAGTAGGCAGATATTAACAGTAAATGAACAAGTAGATTAATAATTAATTTTCTACCACTTGTCCTTAATAATGTTGACAAAATAATAGAATGAGAAATGACACAATATGTTACTGCATATGTCAGCAGACTAAACTAGGAGCGTTTGTTTGCTTACTTACTACTAAAAGACAAGTTGTCTTGTATGTTCACTATTTTATTTAAGGACGAACTTGCAATAAGAAACATATGTTTAATGTACCCTAAGATTTTTTGGTGAAATAAAGCCAATAATGCAATTTTTTGTGGTCCCCTTTATTTAGAAAAGTATCAAAGTACCGAAAGGTATCGAAATAATTTTGGCACCGGTACTAAAATATTGGTATTGGGACAACACTAGTCAGAGGTGTCTTTTGGAATGTTCTGTTCATTCCTTTGACAGCACCTGTATTCCCAAGCGAGACTAGTGTTGTCTTGTCAATACCCCACCCCCCCTCATGGTTACCTTTCAGTAACACTAGTTTTGTTTTAAATTCTTGGCTTTGTTGTCTTTAATATACACCTTATTTTGTTTATACGCTTTTATGTTGCGTTCTCCTACGATCCCTAGACTTTTAAAGGAAATATTATTCCAGGCCTGAGCACTTGGACTGGATTGAATCACTCGCAGGAGCGTAGAAAAGACGTGTTAGCAGCTGTTAGCATTTTCCACAGCAATCAGAAGTCTAATGGGGAACATATGCTGGTGAATATGGCATACATCGAAACATGCATTCAATAATCCCTCTTTGACACAACAGTCGCAAGAACAGGACGGAGCATTTACACCGGATGGAATCCTTTATGTTTTACCTTTGGTAATCACCGTTTTGCTTGTTTGTTTTTTGTGGGCAACTTCCTGGTACGGGATAAAGATAAATTTTCACAATCGATTTTCTTTGTGGAGAGATGTGACACAATCCGAGGAGCATCCTGCTTAATTGCGGTGAGTGCTTACATTGCTGTCAATGGGAAAACAATGAAAACAGGAAGTTGCCAACCACTACGTAATGCACACTATCGCCACCCTCAGGAATTAAGTTGATTAATTGGATGGAATAGAGCAGCCAAAGCAGCAAAAAGTAGCTATAAAAAGGCAGAAACTATTCAAACAAAATAAAACAAAAAAATTGTGCTGTCAAATAATTAAATGTATAAATAAAATTAATCACATTTTAAAATCAAATTAATCCCGATTAATAACAAGAAGTAGACACAAATGCAATCTTGTTGTCAGGATGTCATACATAAACATTTTTGTCATGTTTTACTTGAATATACAGTATATATATGTAATAAATATATTGTATAAATTATATAAAAAATTATATACTGTGTATATAATATGTAAATATTACATATATGTTATTTTAAATTGCTACTATGGTAAATTTTTTGTCTAGTCTAGTCTAGTCTAGTCTAGTTACTTTATACCTGCATTATCCTTTCCATCCTTACCCTTTCCATCCTTTATAACTGAGCTACTGTGTGGAACAATTTCCTTTTTGAATCAATAAAGTTTGTCTAAGTGTAATGCACGTTATTTATATTCTCAAAACTTGGTAACAGTTTTATATAAAGTCCAGTCTGTGTATTTTGAAGTAAAACTTGCCAGCGAGCACACCTAAATTGCGCAATGAATCTGAATTTACACATATTTAAAGCAATAATGTTCTGTGATTAATCGCATGAGTTAACTTAATAGACAGCCCGAAAAAAAACATAGTGAAATCATAAATCTTAAAATACATTTTAGTTCAATTGGAATGGGAAAAATGTGATTAGGGATCATTGAAAAAAATTCTACAAAAAAACGGAAAATTACAAAATTGAAGGATTACCGTATACCCCGGGCTACAGTGCGGTATTTAAACCGTATCCAGCAAATTTTAGAAGAAAAAAGTATTTTTACACATATTAGCCGCACTGGACAATTAGACGCAGATTTATACTGGTACGAAAGATTTTGTAAATGCTTATTTACATACCTTAATTGTTTCCAAACAGTATCTGTAACACGGCAGTAAAACAGATGATCTTACAAAATAGAAGTCATCGTAATTGACCCACTAGCTGCAGAAGCTAGCTCTCCAATCAGCTAAATAGTGACACCGTGACATTCTGGTAAATCTACAAAACTGAAAAAATACAAAAATAATGCCATTATTAGTAAATAATACTAACACAGACAGTCATAAACATGTTAGCATATTCTCTAATGCTCGTGACGATAACGTGATCACATTACGATAGCACGTACAAATATGCATGAAAACACTTCTACAGACATTACTCGTGATTTAGTAAATATGTAGTAAATATAGTTATATTGTGAAATCTTGCAAATGTTACTTGGCATGATGAATGAAGAATCCTTTCGGTTCAAGCCACGAAACAGGACATACAATTTCAACCCGCAGCACTTGCATTGAGCAAACTCGTCCAAAAGACGGCGCCATAGCACAAACAACAACACACCTTTTCAGTGTCACTGTGGTGTAATATGAAAACTATTTGTTCAATACAAAACATTATGGCCGTGAGCGGAAAAAAAAGAGCCATAAATTAGCCACACCACGTTATAAGCCGCAGGGTGCAAAGCGTTGGAAAAAAGTAGCGGCTTATAGTCCTGAAAATACAGGATTTCATTTTTAAAATATAAGACAAAATCATGCAATTTAAAATACATTTTAGGTAAATTTAATCATTGAAAAATAATAAACACAATAACATAGAAAAATAAAATAAAACAAGAACACAAAATAAATATATATATGTTATAAAGAAATTCATATTTAAACAGAGCAGTAGCTCGGTTTCCGTACGTCCCAATTTTGGCATGACTAATTATTTGACAAACATTTAGGCCAACATTTTGTCTCGAGTATCATGCGGCCAAACATTGGGAGTAACAACAAGTCTGTTTGCCCTTGTATAATTCCATAAATGAATATAGTACTATTCAAATAAATCCAAGGTGACAGCTAAAAAAGTTGCACACAAACAAACAAATCACAGCCCATAAACTTTTCTCTGTCTAAATAATCCATGACTCTAATGTTATGACTGGACCTTGTACGAGTGGAAGCGCGAGCCTGGCGTCCATTAGCGTACACTGGGCAGACAGGCCGATTTAAATATCCATAATGGTTATTAGTGTCTTCATTAAAGAAGCATATAGCCTGCAGAAGAAGAGCACAAGTGCTCGCTGAGTGTGTGTGCACAGAGACCGACATTTGTAGAAATGGACGAGAAAGGCTTGTAATGGAAATAAATGAGAGGTTCAGTCTCTGTAAAAAGGATCCAGATCCTCTCAGAACATTTCTATTATGGAGGCAACACTGAGAGGAGATGAGCGTTGGATCAATGAAGAAAAGGAGGGGGAGACGCACGGACAGGAGTAAGCCATTGCAGTATAACTATTACTTTCAGCGCATAATTCATACATTTTGTGTACTAATGTATGAGTCATATGCAACTGATAGGAAAATCACATGGAGCATAAAAGTCAATCTTGGTCATAATCATAAGGTTCTTGCGCTGATAACTACAAACAATTTCCTAAAAACTTAAAATGTATAATATCCATCCATCCATTTTCTACCGCTTATTCCCTACAGGGTCGCGGGGGGCGCTGGGGCCTATCTCAGCTACAATCGGGCGGAAGGCGGGGTACACCCTGGACAAGTCGCCACCTCATCGCAGGGCCAACACAGATAGACAGACAACATTCACACACTAGGGCCCATTTAGTGTTGCCAATCAACCTATCCCCAGATGCACGTCTTTGGCTAAAGCAACAAAAAAACCTGTTTCCTAGCTTCTAAATACGTTTTTAAACATTATGATGGCCCTCTAGACATAAATTAACACCCTTTAGTCACCATTACATTCTTTTAATCCAATATAGTAATGCTGCCTGAAGCTGAGCCAATCAGTGGCTATGATATACAGTGCGCTCTGATTGGTGTGGTCTCCCCTTATTGCCAACAAAAACTATAGCATATTTTGCCATTTTTATGCTTGAAAATGAATAATTTAGGACCAACATTTTTTAAAATACGCTTTTAAAAAATCTGCGATATGGTGAAGCCGCAATATTTTAAGCGCCATGTGGCCAGTGTTGCCAACTTGGTGACTTGCCAACCCTCTTGGCTACTAGTGACAAATCTAGCTACTTTTTGTTTTGGAAATGTTTTGAGTGTTGGAGACTGAGGTGAAAGCCTCATCAACTAGCAGTGACGGATGGTGCTGGTCAGCTGCTGCTGCGAGGAGAGTGCAGAACCTCACAAGGAGGGAATTGCAGCGGTTCGCGCATGTGCAAAACATATGTCGAACGTTTATGGTGCGTTCCATTTGTAGTGAGAAGTTGGAATTTCAGAGTTCCTTGCCGGACATTTTGACTGGAATTTTAAATGTAATTGTTTCTTTACTGTGGGCAGCACGGTGGAACAGGGGTTCGTGCCTCACAATACGAAGGTCCTGGGTTCGATCCCCGGGCTCGTGGTCTTTCAGTGTGGAGTTTGCATGTTCTCCCCGTGACTGTGTGGATTCCCTTCGGGTACTCCGGCTTCCTCCCACCTCCAAAGACATGCACCTGGGGATAGGTTGATTGGCAACACTAAATTGACCCTAGTGTGTGAATGTGAGTGTGAATGTTGTCTGTCTATCTGTGTTGGCCCTGTGATGAGGTGGCGACTTGTCCAGGGTGTACCCCGCCTTCTGCCCGAATGCAGCTGAGATAGGCTCCAGCACACCCGCGACCCCGAGAGGGACAAATGGTAGAAAATGGATGGATGGATGGGTTTCTTTGCTGTCACGCTTAAATAAATCCCCAAATTTGATTTGCTTACTGTACACAGCCTCAGTAACTTACTCACCTCAAAATGGTGTGTGTGTGTGTGTGTGTGTGTGTGTGTGTGTGTGTGTGTGTGTGTGTGTGTGTGTGTGTGTGTGTGTGTGTGTGTGTGTGTGTGTGTGTGTGTGACAAAAGTTGAACATCTCGCGAGCTAGCTCATCATGTCAGTGCAGAGAAGAGAGCCACACGCCTCCAGACTGCAAAATAAAATGTACATGTGCAAAGCTGCCACTGTTGGTTGGTTTAAAGAGCCAGATGTAAAGATTTCTTCAATGTCATGTCAAGATAATATGAACGTCCCAATTCCATGTTCATGTTAATGAGCCAGTCATTAGATATGGTTCGTCACAACTCTCCATTCTTTTAGTCAAATTTGATGCTCTAACATTTATCAATGTTGAACAAAATGTATTAAAAAACAACAACTAAGAATCAGAAGAAGAAAGGTAATCTGCAGTTTTAATAATAATTATCATTTTTTTTTAAACAATTTTGTATCTATCCTACAGCGTCCATTGCCATAAACTATGGAAATGAGGCGATGACGTCATCTAGCGACTTTAGCCAATAGCTACTTTCCTTGCTGAGAAGCAGGCAACACTGCATGTGGCGAGGAACGACTGCACTAACCAAGTACATTTTTAACACAGGACATGCAAAAACTATCAGAAATTGCTGAGACATGAAGAAACCTGCTCAGTGGCCTAGTTGTCCGCCCTGAGATCCGTAGGTTGTGAGTCATATCAAAGACTATAAAAATGGGACCAATTACCTCCCTGCTTAGCACTCAGCATCAAGGGTTGGAATTGGGGGTTAAATCACCAAAATGATTCCCGAGCACGGCCACCGCTGCTGCTCACTGCTCCCCTCACCTCCCATGGGGTGGAACAAGGGGATGGGTCAAACGCAGAGGGTAATTTCACCACACCTAGTGTGTGTGTGTGACTATCAGTGGTAGTTTAACTTTAAATTTAACTTCTTTGGTGGATCTCACGGTAGAGAAAGGTGGGGGTGTTCATCAATTTGCAATGCAGTCTGCCGAAAATGATGGAAAGCGCCACTCTACATAGCACCTGACACTTCGGTCAAAGTTGGAATAGCTACAAAAGTGTACCCCCCTCCAATTTGTCACGTGTCATGTGTCAGGTAAACCGTGACAAATAGTGGTACTTTTTTTTAAAATATAGGATTGAAAAAGATCTGCTTTTTCCGACTACTTTTCAGACATGTTGAATGAACTGTGCATGTGTAAACGAAGCATTTACTAAACATGACCACTTTTAAAGGGGTCCGCCATTTTGAGCATCAGCATCCATTGGCGCTACATCACATAAAGAGAAGGACTGATGCTACGTGAGTTAGCTTGTTAGCACCAAACACGATTGGCGAGACGGTGCAGAGCATCAGTGTCCAACACCGGAGCGAACGAGTGAAGCCTCCAAGTGAAGTCGGACGTGAAAAGTCGGGTGTCAAAGGGCTTGGCGGAAAAACGGAGAGAGCGCGAGCGCCAAGTTTGAGAACGCGGACAAGCGGAGTTTGACGTGAAGTCAGCCGGCGCTGCGAAGCCCTCAGGAATGTTGGTGGTGAGTGAACGACGACAGCGGCTCTAACAACTTCCATGTGGCGAGGGGTTTGGAGGGAGGGGGCGGAGTCAGAGAGGTGTAGATAAGCAAGGGTATCGGAATAGCAGTTTGAGTAGTGGCTGCCGCGGGACTTTGAAGGCAACGCCGCCCTTGTCATCGCCTTTCCATGTCCGTAGGCGTCGAGGAATGATGCAGCGTCGGTGTCACATCCAGTAGAAATCAGCGCACAGTTGCAGGACGGAGCCACGCTAGATGCCTCAACATTAGCAAGGCGCACACACACATTATGCATTTCCTGCCAAGATACACACCCTTCATCTCTAGTGTCGCGGCACTCCTGCAGAGTTCAAGCACGCCGTTCGACACAATGCAGCAGACGAGTGCGACGCATTAAGTTGAAGCCAACTAAAGCGACGATGGAGGAAGAGGAGGAGAACTTGTTCTCTTTGAGCACGGCAGCCATATTCAGGTCAGGAGGAACTTTTTCCTCCCTCATCATCATCATCATCACGCACTTCCTCATTGGCATTCTTCCTCCTCCTGACTTTTTTGTTTTCATGATGTGTGTTTTTCATGTTCTTCTCGCTCCTGCATCCAGCAGCTCACAACTTTTGTTCACAGCGTCTTTGCCACTCTCGGCGTTCCAGACGCTGCGCATCTCCTCTTCCCACCTTCCTCCTCATCCTCCTTCTTCTAATTCATCCTGCACTTCTCTTAAATTCCAGCTTGGGAAATTAACTGGAGAGAAAAAACAGTTCACAGGGCTCCAATTTAACCACGGCAACCGCGGCAATTGCCGCGACCGCCCTTGTCTCTTGCCGTAATGCCCTAAAAAATGGAGTAGGGATGTAACGATAAACGGTATAGTGATAAACCGCGGTAAAATTCCAGACGGAGGTGGCCTCACTCCAACCCACTTCTCCAAAGTGGGCTGGCTCAGGGTGAAGGACAGAGAAAAACAACTTGCACTGAGCCTAGTCTATAAAATCCGCTACACCTCCCTGATACCGAAGTACATGTCAAACTACTTCCTTAACATAAATGACCGCCATAACCACAACACCAAGGGGAGCTCCACTAACCACGTTAACACCAGATTCAGATCTAACAAAGGTCTTAACTCGTTCTCTTTCTATGCCACATCAATGTGGAATGCGCTCCCAACAGGTGTAAAAGAAAGGGCATCTCTATCCTCCTTCAAAACCGCACTAAAACAACACCTCCAGGCAACTTCAACCCTAAACTAACACCCTCCCTTCCACATCATACCGCTTCGGATTGTAAATAATCAAATGTAAACAATCAAATGTAGACACTTTTTCCTTATACTTTCTGATCTCTCTCTCTATGTCCACTACTTGCTGTACATATCCTTCCAAGTCAGACCTACACTGTTCCAATGTCCATTTCTCTGTTCTCAATTGTTGATGACTGAAGTGTTGATACCAACCAATCCTAACCTCCCCTCCCCTCCCTCCACACTGTAAAAAAAAAGAAAGTTGAGAAAACGCAAATTTTCAAGTTAACATGATGCAACAAGATTTTTGCGTTTTCTCAACTTTTGACTACTGCTGGCCAGACACTGTTTTGGTATATTTTGTTGGACTAATTATAGTTTTCAAGTTAGTCAGACTCAGAAATAAGGTTTCTAAAACGGTGTCTGGCCAGCAGTAGTCAAAAGTTGAGAAAACGCAAAAATCTTGTTGTTGAACATTTGCGTTTTCTCAACTTTTTTTTTTTACAGTGCATATCCCACACCCCGGATTGTAAATAATGTAAATAATTCATTGTATATACTCCGATGATTATCTTGTGTGATGACTGTATTATGAAAATAGTATATATCTGTATCAAGAATCAATTTAAGTGGACCCCGACTTAAACAAGTTGAAAAACTTATTGGGGTGTTACCATTTAGTGGTCAAATGTACAGAATATGTACTTCACTGTGCAACCTACTAATAAAAGTCTCAATCAATCAATCAATCAATAGTAATACCGTTTACATTTTTAATTACCGAAAAAACGGCATTTATTAATGCATTTTAAGCAACTCCTAACTTCCTGAATACTGAAGCGCCAAAGCATCTGTGCATACTCACTAGAGCCGTTTGGCTCGGGAAACATGGCGGTGACTACATGGACTTTGCTTTGAAAATGTTCCCTCCGAGTAAACGGAGTGTGGTTTCACGGTATTTCAATAGCTTCTACTTCCGTGGAGTCCCGGTGTCCAATTAAGAGCGCAATGCTGTTGGAGGAGAAAAATATTTGATGTTTCATTTTGAACGTGCAACTAGCGTGCTTCCGTCAGCTGCTGGGACTAAGAGTTAGCATGCAGCAGGCAATGTGTCGGGAACATTGTTGCAAGTGTACATGATGTTTGCCATTATACCTCATAACATTATTGTGTAACTTAGATACAGAATGAATCACAGTACAGTAATCATCAATCAATCAATCAATCAATGTTTATTTATATAGCCCTAAATCACAAGTGTCTCAAAGGGCTGCACAAGCCACAACGACATCCTCGGTACAGAGCCCACATAAGGGCAAGGAAAAACTCACCCCAGTGGGACGTCGATGTAAATGACTATGAGAAACCTTGGAGAGGACCGCATAACGCCCCCCCACCCCCCTCTAGGGGAGACCGAATGCAATGGATGTCGAGTGGGTCTGACATAATATTGTGAGAGTCCAGTCCATAGTGGGTCTAACATAATAGTAAGAGTCCAGTCCATAGTGGGGCCAGCAGGAAACCATCCCGAGCGGAGACGGGTCAGCAGCGCTTTTTATGATTTTTAATCATAAAAATCGTGTTAAATGGCAGCACCGTGGTCTAGGGTTGCATGCGTGCTGCCGGCACTTGGGTAGCTGCGGTTTATTGAGGGTAAAGATTACAGGTAATTCCAAAATGTACAAAGCAGTAACAAGGCTACATAGCAGTTTTCCAACATGATACGGAGACCAAACACACCGAGTTGGAAGGAAACTGAAGGTCTCTTGTTGGGATCCAAACTTTAAATATTTTTGGCATATTGGGCTTCTTCTAAAATAATGTTCCGGTCATAAAAAAAGGACTAAAAAAGTCCAATTTGAGGTTAAGGATGCAGAGCATGAGGAAACAAGCTGAGTTCCAAAGTACAATAAATTGTGTTATTTTCAAACATGTCCGCCCACATGTCTCGTGGCGTCGGCGTGAAGGTGAACTTGGTGACACGCGATACACTTGGCAGCCTTAAAAGCCGCGACAGGGATTCGGTGCATCCGGAGTCACTCAGAAACTGTCCCTCTGTGAAAACCACACCAGGTGGTCGCGCAAGCCCGCAACCTCGCAACCTCACCACGGCTTCGCTTTGCCCTCTTTTTTTCTTTTCACTTCCTGCTTATTTTATCTACTTTTTTCCTGGGAATGATTTGTAGAGGTCTGGTTTGGAACCACTAAGGCTCTCTGGTAGAGGTGTGTGTTGATGGAACACTAAGGGTTTTGACGCGTGCGTGTGTGTGTGTGTGTGTGTGTGTGTGTGTGTGTGTGTGTGTGTGTGTGTGTGTGTGTGTGTGTGTGTGTGTGTGTGTGTGTACCCTTCTTGAGACATCAACAAGGAAAAGTAACTTCCATATGAGGACCAGTGAACAAGTTAGGACCAAAGTCATGGTCCCAATACGAAAAACCATTGCGTCTAATAGAGAATGTCTAATTGGCACCCCTGGTGGTGAAATCTATCAAAATTAGGGTGGTCCCAAAAAGGATGGATTCTTCAAATTGACTGTGTGTCGGTTTTAAAAGTGTTCCCCCTCTGGTCAACATATGAAATAACAAGTGTGTGTAAGAAATTTGAAGTGCTCCCCATGTGGCCAACATATGTAATAACAAGTGTGTGTAAGAAATTGAAATGTGCCCTCTTTGGCCAAAATAAAAAATAAAAAAATAAAAAAATATGTTTATAGCGACATACTGTAATAACTTGAAGTAAACATTGAAGATTAAAAACCAATTACTAACAAAATATTCAAAAAATAAATAAATGAACTAAAAGCAGTCTTTTTCTCACAATGTGTCGACTTCTTTCTTATAAAATTGGGAACAATTTCTCATATTCTTTCTGTTTCTGTAATATTGCAATATTTTCTCGTAAAATTGTTATTTTTGTATGTAAAAGTATTACTTTTTAATGCAAAATGGTGACATTTGTCATATAAAATTCTGACTTTTATCACAATATCGCCAATTGTTTTGTAGTTCTTGTAAAATAGTGAAATTTTTGGAGAAAAATTATGACTTTTGTCATAATTTTGCAGAGCAAAATTCCGATTATTATTATAATATTGCCAAAATTGTAAAGTTTTCTTATAAAAATTTTGACTTTTGTCGAGTAAAATTATGACTCTTTTCATAAAAATTGCCAAAATGTTAAGCTTTTCTTGTAAAACTGCGACTGTTATTGAGTACAATTCCAACTTTTATTATCATATTGCACAAATGTTCAGTTTTTCTTGTAAAATGTTGACTTGCGTTGAGTAAAATTACGACTTTTATTATAATACTGCCAAAATTCCAAGTTTTTTTTGTGAAATTGCGACCTTTTTCTTGTGAAATTCCAACTCATTTTTCGCAACAAGCTTTTTATATGTACATAGTATGTATATATTATTAATGTTTTAAATACAAATCTTTATATATATTTAAGGGGTGGTCCTAAAGAGGTAGACATTATTCGGAGGTCTCAAAAAGGTGGCAAATACAAGAATGTCAGTGTGTGTGTGTGTGTGTGTGTGTGTGTGTGTGTGTGTGTGTGTGTGTGTGTGTGTGTGTGTGTGTGTGTGTTGCTTACTTTAAAAGTCCCATTGAGCTTTTCCCAGTTGAAATGTATGGCGCTGAGGATGACTTAAACACCCCCCCACCCACACACACACACACACACACACACACACACACACGCACACACACACACTTAAATGGGTGATGGCAGCTGGCATGTGAAGAGTCTTTGAGCTTCAACTCGTTCAGGCTGACCAACCTGCTAATTTAATTAGGTCACCCTGCGCTCTGGAGGGACGGTGCACACACACACGCACTTACACACATCACACATCAACCAATCGACGTCCCTCAGGGAGCAGAGGTGAGAGTCTGACCTGCTGGTGTGTGTGTCGTGCATGCGCTCATGCATGTAGGCATGCACACCAGAGGTCCCCGTCTGAAAACCTGCGTGCGCTCCTCAGAGGCCATAGGGTGCGAAAAGTCTGAAACTTTAGCTAAAGACGCCTCGCTTCGGGATCAGTCGGGCCACAGTGTCAGGGTGGGGGTGGGGAGGGGGTGTAATCTATCGGGGGTCCAGAGGGCCCACCAAATATGCGCTGCGAGGCTCGTGGGTGGGATGTCTACTCTTGAGTCAAAACGCGGGGTGGGCGAGCCAAGTAAACTTGCAAAAGAGCACTTTGGAGACGCAAATTCAACAGCGGCAATCTGACACTTTATTAGACACAAGGACAACAATTCTGCATTTTGTGGTGCTTCCACATTGGAAAACATAGTGCTGCTCCTAATACTTAGACCTGCCCATCAAGCTTGATAAGCCAACCAAAATATGAGCTGACAGTGTGACACAGAGACCTTCTACAAGCATAACTAACACATTGTGAACTACAACACCTGTTGCACCTTTGTGACAGTGTCCATTAAACCCATCCATACTACTGTACATGCTCTACTGTATAAAGGCGTCATTTTGCATACCTAATAAAATGTACAGTGAGTGGAGATCCAAGATAAAACATTTCTGTAGGCGATGATTTGTTTCCATCCCGGCAGAAGCGTCATGCTAAATCCACCAGCCCACATCCCCCCTTTTTTTCCTCCGTCCCAACAGATTCCGTGCTAGTCGGACTCTGGCAGTACGCATCTTGAAGCGATTTGGGCCTCAAAGCCTCAGCTGCCTCTTTTTCCCCCTCTCTCTTTGGCTTCGCAACACCCAAACACCTCCTCCCGTTCTTGGCTTCAGAAAGCTTCCAGGGGCTTACGGAGAAGGCGCTGGAGCGGCAGTACTTGTGTGGGAGCTATGGTGATATCAACAGTTACAGTACCTCGTTAAAGAGCTATAGAGTGTATCTGGTCAAAAGGCAACACTATAGAAGGTTGGCTATGCTTTAGAGTAGTCAGAGTACAGCTTCAATAGCAGCATAGCACACTGAAAATAAGTCAACACACAGCCGCTATTGTCTGAATAGTTGGCAACACAGCCGAGTAACAAATTAAATTGTGTCCAGCATAGTAGTGGTAGCGTCATGTTGCATGAGTGGTGCCGGCTCTCGGGAGCCAAGGTTCACTGAGCAAAAACATGAATTCCAAATCAATTGTGTCGCGAGCTAAAACATGAATTCCAAATCAATTGTGTCGCAAGATAATTGTAGCTTGCCTTCAGTCAACAAAAGTGGTAGTAGAGCCACGGTCATGTGTCAGCATGAGTGCTGCATGCACTGAGAAGCTGTGGCTCATTGAGTAAAAATGTGAATTTCCAAGACAAATAAGAATGGAGATGAATCTGTCTTGCCTACCATCAAGCATAGTGGAGATAGAGTCATGGTCATGCGTCTGCTTGAGTGCTGCCGTCACTGGGGAGCCACGGTTCACTGAGTGAAAACATGAATTCCAACACAAGAGGTAATTGTATCTTGCCTACAGTCAAGCATGGCGGTGGTTGAGCCATGGCCATGTGTCTGCATGAGTACTGCAGGCATTGGGGAGCTGCGGTTCCTTAAGGGAAAGCATTAATTCCAACACAAATGAGTAGCGAGATAATTGTGTCTTGCCTTCAGTCAACCATAGTGGTAGTAGAGACACGGCCATGTGTCTGCATGAGTGCTGTATGCACTGGGAAGCTGAGGCTCCATCCAATGAATAAAAATATTAATTTCCAAGACAAATAAGAATGGAGATGAATCTCTCTTGCCTACGATCAAGCATAGTGGAGGTAGAGTCATGGTCATGCGTTTGCATGAGTGCTGCCGTCACTGGGGAGCTGCGGTAACTTAAGGGAAAGCATTAATTCCAACACAAATGAGTAGTGAGATAATTGTGTCTTGCCTTCAGTCAAGCATGGTGGTGGCAGAGTCATGGTCATGTGTCTGCATGAGTGCTGCCGTCACTGAGGAGCTTCGGTTCATTAAGCGAAAACATGAATTCCAAATCAATTGTGTCGCAAGATAATTGTAGCTTGCCTTCAGTCAACCATAGTGGTAGTAGAGCCACGGTCATACGTCTACATGAGTGCTGCATGCACTGGGAAGCTGTGGCTCCATTCAATGAATAAAAATATTAATTTCCAAGACAAATAAGAAACTGTCTTGCCTACAATCAAGCATAGTGGAGGTAGAGTCATGGTCATGCATCTGCATGAGTGCTGCCGTCACTGGGGAGCCACGGGTCATTGAGTGAAAACATGAATTCCAGCACAAGAGATAATTGTATCTTGCCTACAGTCAAGCATGGTGGTGGTTGAGCCATGGCCAGGTGTCTGCATGAGTACTGCAGGCACTGGGGAGCTGCGGTTCTTTAAGTGAAAGCATTAATTCCAACACAAATGAGTAGCGAGATAATTGTGTCTTGCCTTCAGTCAAGCATGGTTAAAGTTAAAGTTTAAGTCCCAACGATAGTCACACACACACTAGGTGTGGTGAAATGTGTCCTCTGCATTTGACCCATCCCCCTGTTCAACCCCTGGGAGGTGAGGGAAGCAGTGAGCAGCAGCGTACACCTCGCTCGGGAATCATGTTGGTGATTTAACCCCCAATTCCACCCATTGATGCTGAGTGCCAAGCAGGGAGGCAATGGGTCCCATTTTTCCTAGTCTTTGGTATGACTCGGCCGGGGTTTGAACTCACAACCTCCCTGCGGTTAATTAAGCGAAAAAACAAATCCCACTACAAGTGAAAACCGATTCAATTGTGGTGTGCCTGGCCTACAGTCAAGTATAGTGGTGGCATGCTCATGTGTCTGTATGAGTGCTGCTGGCATCGGGAAGCTGCGGTACACCACAACGTGTTTACTGTGAGGTGGACCCTCTTATGTAGCAGATATTTAAACAATAATGGCTGTGTGTTGACTCATTTTCAGTGGATAGTAAATATCTACTCATGACATGCAAGCTGGACACTGACTACTCTAAAGTGCATACATTTTTCTATGGAATATTGTCTCCTGAAGAATGTAGAACAAAATACTGGCTGTAATGTGATGGATGTACTCGCTTTTTGTCATAGAGTGAGTGTGCTGTCAACAAAAGTGAGTGGGTCCAGGTCATCAAGATATTGAAGCGTGCTATCAGTGCTGGAATGTGTGTGTGTGTGTGTGTGTGTGTGTGTGCGCGCAGTGTGTGGGAGTGTGCTTCAGCCACTTCTCACCCACTTTAGCTCCTAAAGAGCAGTGTGAAAAAGTCACCCGAGTGTATTTTCAATAGTGTGTGTGATGGAGGGTGGGTGTGTGTGTTCCATCAGTCCCATGGAGGTATTTCCCTCTTTCATCCCAACACACCTGCCTCCCTTCCTCCTGCCTTCCTCTGCTCGTTCATCCCTTCATCTCTTCATCCTGTCATCCGTCCCCCCCCGCCACAGCACCCCTCACCCGCGTTCGACAAACCTTCCGCTACCTCTGTTTGAAGCCGAGTGTTTGTCTCCAGGGTTGGATGATTGACAGCCGAGAGAGAGCCAGGCAGCTCTCTGGTGACAGATAAGGACTTTGGCTCTATTACGCACCGGTTCTCTCTCACACACACACACACACGCACACACACACACACACACACACACACACACACACACACACACGCAAAAACCGTGGAGGTCCCATGCTGCGCCCTAGTTCGGCGGGGAGCACACAAGCCTATTTGCATTAGGAAGCGGCGTGTCGGATAAATAAAGAACGGGATGAATCGAGGAATAAATAGACGGGAGGCTCGGCTAGGGAGGAGTGCGTGTTCCTTCTCAACCTCTGCACTCCCGAGTGCTGCAAGACGAAACACCCAGCTGAGCACACACACACACACACACACACATTCAGTCAAATATACATGAAAAGGCAAATTCCCAAATCATTATGTTAATGAAATATGAAATAGACTTTCATCCATCCTTTTTGTTCTCCTTTTCAGGGGATCTCCAAGGAGAGCATCTCCACAGATTGGACTCATCTTCTTTTTTTTTTCCCTTTATTTTATTGTCGAGCACCGCATGAGAGCTCTTAAAATGACGTACTTGTAGATTGACAGCCGAGAGCGACAGGTGCGACATCAGACGGTGAGAGGAGGCGTCGGTTACGTAAGATGCAGGAGGAGAGCGAGCGGATGGGGAAGATGAAGCGAGGCAGCAGGGATGCTGGACTACAGGTGTTTTGGGTTTTTTCAATAGTCCATTTTTTTTCCCTCTTTCTTTGCCTAACGTTGGAGTTGGAAAAATAGATACAAAATATGATTTATGGTAACAATTCAAAAACACAGTAAGATTACTTTGAATAAGTATTGTTATTTCAAAATAATGCATGTCAAAATAGCACACATTTATTCGGACTAGGAATGGGCGATATGACTTAAAAATCTATATCGCGATGTATTTTGTAGCCGCCTGCAATAAAGATATACACTATGTCACAATATATTATTTGGCATATACATGATAAATACTGCAATAATTTCAAAAAGGGTTACCGAGTCTCCTAATCCAGCTGCTATGCGGTAACATATTGCGTCATTTCTAGTAGTATTATTTTATCAAAACTATTATCAATCTACTTGCTAATTTACCATTAATATCTTGTTACTATCATTGACTGATACTGGTAAAAACAAAACACATGATGGGCAGCACGGTGGAACAGGGGTTAGTGCATGTGCCTTACAATACGAAGGTCCTAAATTCAATCCTGGGCTCGGGATCTTTCTGTGTGGAGTTTGCATGTTCTCCCATGTTCTGACTGCGTGGGTTCCCTCCGGGGACTCCGGCTTCCTCCCACCTCCAAAGACATGCACCTGGGGATAGGTTGATTGGCAACACTTAATTGGCCCTAGTGTGTGGATATGAGTGTGAATGTTGTCTGTCTATCTGTGTTGGCCCTGTGATAAAGTGGCGACTTGTCCAGGGTGTACTCCGCCTTCCGCCCGAATGCAGCTGAAATAGGCTCCAGCACTCCCCAAAAAGGGACAAGCGGTAGAAAATGGATGGATGGATGATGGCAGTCTAACAATATCAATAAGTGAAATGAATTATATTTATATAGCACTTTTTCTCAAGTGACTCAAGCGCTTTAAATTGAGAAACCCATGATCTACCTTTAAGCTACATCTACACCATGTGTGGATGGCATTGGGAGCAAAGTGAACCGTCTTGCCCAAGGACACATCGGAAGCTGGATTGAAACCAGGAACCCTCAGGTTTCTGACCAGCCGCTCTAGGGTAAATATACTTTTTTCTTCTTTTTTTTCATATTTTGAGCACAAAAACTTCCATAGTGCAAAATAACCGAACATAAGCGAAAACTACTATTGGCTTTGATTTGAAGTCCAACTCTGTAAACAATAAAAAAAAATGACCCAAAAAAACATACTGATGCTACTGTTGTTTCTGTCAATATTAGCCAGGATTTGATCATATCCTTAATCCTACAGACACACCCTCTGTAGAGGAGGCAGAGTCTGAGGTCACATGTCCATCACTCAACCGAGGTTGCTGAGGTAATCAAAAAACTGCTCAGTGGCAAGGCCCCAGGAAAGGACGAGATTCGCCCCAAATACCTTAAGGCTCTGGATGTGGTGAGACTGTCGTGGCTGACACGACTCTTCAATATAACGTGGAAGTCTGGGGCGGTACCTCTGGATACGTCCGGCCATTAGTCTAGCCTTGGATTCAGGAGGAACAATGTGGTTTTCGTCGTGTCGTGGAACACAGGAGCAGATGTTTACCCACGTTAGGGTACTGGAGTGGGCATGGGAGTTTGCTCATACAGTCCGCATGTGTTTTGTGGATTTGGAAAAGGCATTCGATTGTGTCCCTTGCGGTGTCCTGTGGGGGGTGCTCCAGGAGTACGGGATCCAGGGTCTGTTGCTACGGGCCATTTGGTCCGTGTACAAGCGAAGTAGAAGTCTGGTGTGCATTGCCGATAGTAAGTCAGACATGTTTCCAGTGGACATTGGACTCCGCCAGGGCTTCCCTTTGTTACCGGTCCTGTTCATTATCTTTATAGACAGAATTTCTAGGCGCAGTCAGGGTGTGGAGAGTTTCCAGTTTGGTGGCCAGAGGATCGCATCTCTGCTTTTTGCAGATGATGTGGTCAGGTTGGCTTCGTCAGGCTGGGACCTTTAGCGTTCATTGGGTTGGTTTGCAGCCAAGTGTGAGGCTTCTGGGATGAAGATCAGCACCTCCAAATCTGAGGCTATGGTTCTCAGTCGGAAAAGGGTGGACTGCAGCCCCCGGGTCGGGAGTGAAGTTCTGCTTCAAGTGGAGTAGTTCAAGTATCTCGGGGAAGAATGGAACATGAAATCGACACACAGATTGGTGCAGCGTCGGCAGGGATGCAGTCACTGTACCAGTCTGTTGTGGTAAAGAAGAATTTACAGGTCAGTCTACGTTCCTACCCTCACCTATGGTCACGAGCTTGGACAAGGTCTGGATGCAAGCAGCAGAAATGAGTTTCCTCCGCAGGATGTCTGGGATTACCCTCAGAGATAGGGTGAGGAGCTCGGTCATCCGGGAGAGACCCACAGAAGAGCCATTGCTCCTTCACGTCGAGAGGAGCCAGCTGAGATGGCTTGGGCATCTACAACAAATGCCTCCTGGACGCCTCAACGGTGAGGTGTTTTGGGCATGTCCAGCTGGGAAGAGGCTTCGGGCAGACCTAGGACACGTTGAAGGGACTACGTCTCACAGCTGGCCTGGGAATGCATCGGTGTCCCCCTGTGGAATTAGAGGAGGTGGCTGGGGACAGGGAAGTCTGGGCAGCTCTGCTTAGACTACTGCCTCGCGACCCGGACTCGGATAAGCGGCGGTAAAATGGATGGATGGATATTAGCCACCATCTCATCAGCTAAAATGCTACATTAAGTTGGGGATGCCTTCCATCGTTTGTCGTTGTCAAATTTGCGGGACACAGCTAGAATGTGTCATATCAACATGTATTATCGCGATATAACGATGGTTTTAAAAGCTCTGTCGTCGGCCAAATTTATATCATTGATATGTGAATTAGTGAATTATATTTATAGAGCGCTTTTCTCTGGAGACTTAAAGCGCTTTACATAGTGAAACCCAATATCTATATATTTTAAGCTACATTTAGACAAGTGTGGGTGGCACTGGGAGCAAGTGGGTAAAGTGTCTTGCCCAAGGACACAATGACAGTGACTAAGATGGCGGAAGCAGGGTTTGAACCTGGAACCGCTCTACCAACTGGGCCACGCTGCCCCATAGGGTTGCACGCACCCCTAATTCATTTATTTTTTTCAGCCAATCAGAAGACAGACGAAAGTCTCCTTCTGGAAAGTGATAACCCAAATATCACATCTGAATATCAATGTTTTATTTAACTTAAACAGCACCAAATGTGGTACACACCTTGAGAGGACTGACAAGCACCTGTGCGTATAAGTGGAGCAAGATTGACTAAAAAACATGGCTGCCATCAAGCAAAATGGTCGGGACAATTCATTGTCCATAAGTCATTGACCATTTGTCTAATGCTTATTAAACTTTGATGATATGTCTATAATATGTATGAAAGCATTTTAACCACAACCTATAAGGGGCGCCACAAATCAGTCTTCATTTTCTCACAACATTTCATTCTTCCATCTAAACGTTTTGGAATGTTTCCCCCTTGTTGCTTTGCGTGTGGACTACCACCTCCCCCCAGCCCACCCGCCAGTCCGTTCCCACCATTGGATGTGAGAGGTCAAGGGTCAGGCTTGAGCGCTGATGCTGCGTGCAAACCACACAAAGCAGATTAACACTCACAAACGCATGAGGGGGGGGAAGGGGAGCGAGGCAGCGCTTTGTCACCCTTGTGCAAAAAAAATAAAATTAAAAACTCTACCTTCCCATCAACCGCCGTCCTCTGATTGGCCAAGAGGGCGTCATCTGTTGCTGGGCCGCACCAATAAGAGGTCAAGGCCCCCAGATTGAGCGTGCGGTCAGCGGTCAAACGGCATTGCGCGATGTCGCCGCCGAGTTAGTATTCATGGGCGACTAATTGCAGGTTAAGCCTGAGGCGCATTCCTCTATAGGCTTTTTTTATTTTTGATACGTGACACGTCTATAACCTGCAAGTGCACTCTTATCACGGACTTCCACTCGACATCAGTGCAGGCTGACCTCGCTCTGACTTTATAGATCAAATCAGGGGTGTATATTGGCATACACTTTGATCCATTTTGTACAATAACTAATCCAATGCATGTCAATATATGCTAAACTAACTGAACAAAACTTCATCTTGGTAAAGCAAATTATGATATAATATACAGAACCTCATTTTACAAACTTAATTGGTTCGTAAACAGGTTTCCTAAGTAGAAAAGTGTGTATATTGAAGCAAATTTCTCCATAAGAAACAATGTAAACATGAATAATAGTTTCAAACCTCGACAAAAGTTTATATTTGAGCAAAAAATGGTATGCTTTGAACACAATACAAAGTGTTATTGTAAATCAAACAGGCTTAACAAGGGGGTGATGAATAGACTTTCTATTTAATAACAAAGTCAAAACCACACTGTCACTAGCCCTGTGGTGCACTCAGTTTGAAATCACAAAACTCCCTAACTTTAAAGGGGAACTGCACTTTTTTTGGAATATTGCCATACTTGCCAACCTTGAGACCTCCGATTTCGGGAAGTGGGGGGTGGGGGGTGGGGGCGTGGTTAAGAGGGGAGGATTATATTGACAGCTAGAATTTACCAAGTCAAGTATTTCATACATATATATACTGTATATATATATATATATATATATATATATATATATATATATATATATATATATATATATATATATATATATATATATATATATATGTCTTAATAAGGTTATCCAAAAAATAGTGCTCGATACCGTAGTAGAGCGCAATATATGTATGTGTGGGGAAAAAAATCACAAGACTATTTCATCTCTACAGGCCTGTTTCATGAGGGGGGGTATCTCCTGATGATTGAGGGACCCCCCCCTCATGAAACAGGCCTGTAGAGATGAAATAGTCTTGTGATTTTTTTTCCCACACATACATATATATATATATATATATATATACATCCTGAAAATATGCAAACAAAACTGTGTTTAGATAATTAATACTTCAAACTTGCATAAATATAACATGAATATAACATAACTTGGCTTCTGAGAGCTTCAAAATGTAATAAATAAAATGCTAAAGTTGTTGATAAACAAGCAATTATTTTAATAACTAAATATGGTAATTTTAAATGAATTATTATGATAATTTAAATTAAATTAATTATTTCAAATATGTTTATTTTAATGTACCGGTATAATTCTATGGCTGGATGTAATAAGGAGTCCGAAAAAATACAAATAAAAATACAATTAATTTTGATGTTTTTAGCAAAATATAGTAAACATTTATTTGTTTTGTTTTTTATTAATAAATATATTTATTTTTAGTTAAGATAAACATAATAATACAATTTATCTCTAGTCTGGATGATTTAGTTCTTGTCACCCTGTTGTCCTCCCGTCGTGAAAAAAGGCTGTCCTCACTCAGGTCCGCATGGAGCTGGAGGGGGCGTGGCCTCCGGCTGAAAATCGGGAGATTTTCGGGAAAATATTTGTCCCGGGAGGTTTTCGGGTGAGGTGCTGAATTTCGGGAGTCTCCCGGAAAATTCGGGAGGGTTGGCAAGTATGAATATTGCCTATCGTTCACAGTCATTGTGAGAGACAAGAGCACACGTCTTTTTTTTTTTGGGGGGGGATTTTAAAGATGATTAAAAAAAACCGCTTGCAAGATGCAGCTAATGGGAGTCACCGTTGTAGCCTTCAAAGCCCTCAAAAACAACTTCAAAACCCTCCATCAAAGTTTTATATACACACTGCAAATCTATATATAATGTAGTAACAGACACGATCAAAACAATATGCAATATGTACAATTTTTACCGTAATTTGGTCATTTTATGCGCAGCCGTTTCCATAGCAGCACACTTTTGACTTCCCGCAACAATTTTGTTCCTACTCCCTGAATCAAACGCGGGTGTTTTCTAATCATGGCAGACTTGGTAACAAACAACTATTTTTGGACTAATGTAGATTCACAGCCTTATTTTCTTGAAACTAAATATTCGGAAGATCAACTGCTGCTTATAGAAGTGAGCACAAAGAAGAGGCTGAAACGTTGGAGCAGACGGAAGCCGAGAGACTGCGGCAAGGTCACGCTGCAAATTTGGAACTTTTAAACCAAGTTATGCCGAATTAATGGAACACCCACATCAACTGGACACATCCCCGGCCAGCTTGACCAAACAGACAACTGTCCATCGAGTGAGTCACTACAAAATTGATCATGATACGTGCAGCACATCAGCGTACACTACAGTGCATACAATGTGTACAAACAAAACATGGAATGTGGGCTAATACTTTACAGATACTGTAATATGATTGTATATTTGTTCTGTGGTTTGTACATCAAAAACTTCGTACAGTGCCGAGTTCATAAATGGAGAATTCACTGTATCTCATTAATAAACAAAGCAAATAAAAACTTAAGCTAGACTTTTAATTTGGCGTCCAAAAGCTATTCTACATTCGCACCTACCTTTCATCTGCCCGTTTTAGTATAATTCAATTCATTTTTTTAACAACAATATGTCATATGTCATACGCAGTGTCGGTTTGATTACAATTAAACACACGTTAAGAGAGCCGAGAGAGGCAACGTTGTACCATACAGTAAAAGCCCAATCAAAGTCAACGAGAGCCTTAGAGTCCATACTTCCAGAGTGTCACTGAATGCATCGTTTAGTCAAGATCAATAGTAATATGCTGCTTACTTGTAAACAAACTTGTGTGAGCATACAGCCAATAACAATATAGTATAAATTTACAAGGTGATGAACATTATTGATATTAAGAAAGATATACAGAGTGGGGGTTTGTGGGGCTCCCACATGCCACACCCACTTTCCTCCTTGCTCATCGCCGATACCGATATCAACCGATATATACAGTCGTGGAATTAACACATTATTATGCCTAATTTGGACAACCAGGTATGGTGAAGATTAGGTACTTTTAAAAATGTTTTATAAAATAAGATAAATAAATTAAAAACATTTTCTTGAATAAAAAAGAAAGTAAAACAATATAAAAACATTTACATTGAAACTAGTAATTAATGAAAATGAGTAAAATTAACTGTTAAAGGTTAGTACTATTAGTGGACCATCAGCACGCACAATCATGTGTGCTTACGGACTGTATCGCTGCAGACTGTATTGATATAAATTGATATATAATGTAGGAACCATAATATTAATAACAGAAAGAAACAACCCTTTTGTGTGAATGAGTGTGAATGAGTGTAAATGGGGGAGGAAGGTTTTTTGGGTTGGTGCACTAATTGTAAGTGTATCTTGTGTTTTTTATGTTGATTTAATATAAAAAAAACAACAATACCGATAATAAAAAAAAACGATACCGATAATTTCCGATATTACATTTTAACGCATTTATCGGCCGATAATATCGGCAGGCCGATATTATCGGACATCTCTAGTTTTCAACTGACTTTTTGACATGGATTAATGACAAAAGTAAAACGTACACAAGGCTGATTAACACGTCCGCTCGTTAACGTCCAATCAAGTCAGATTGCACGTGACGTGTGACATCAGTGTGAAATGTGCCCCTGCACTTTCGCGCTGCGTTCTGCCATGAAGCCTCGCGGCCGTGGGCAGGACCGCCGCCTCACGCTGGCATCGATGCCTGAGCAAACCGACACGACTTGACTGACCAAGAAGGCCCACCCACGCCCCAACGTACACTCATTGGGCATGATTCTTCTTAATTGGCGTGCTAATTAACGCGTCAGCTGGAGCGGTACTAATGCTACATGCTGCTAAGTTCCCAGCATTCATTGCAAAGCATTTCTTGCCTTTAACCTTTACTATTTATAGTATAAACACTTCCAGAAATATAAATATGTTAAATGTATTGACAATCAAATGAGCAAAATTTAACACATTTGGTGCGCCAAAAGGTACTCTTAATATGAGTTGTCAACTAAGGCCAAAATGATTACATACTGTAACTTTAAGAGGTGGCATATGATTTTCAAGCCTTGAGTTTGAGCTAAAATTATACTAATAAGGTCTCAGTTAAATCTCATACTGTTACATACTGAAGCTTTAAAAATAACATCGACTTTGAGGTAGCAACAATATGACTCATGTTTAAAACTATCACTTTAAGCTGAAATTATTACATATTTCAGCTTTAAGTTAGCAACAATGTGATATTTTAAACTATGACTTCATGTTAAAATTGTTACATATTGTAGCTTTTTAAACAAGACGATTACACAATTATAAGTCTCAGTAAAAGTTCAAATATTACATACTAAGCCTCAAGTCAAGAATTTGAGTCCTTAAACTTGGACACACACATCTATACCTTTGGCCATTCTGAGCCAGTAATTTGTCCCGGCAAGAAATCTGTGTTCAAAGAAGTCCGGGTTACTAGTGATTCCCAGAGCTCAAAAAAGGTCTGCGGGCTATAGAGCGTTTTCTATTCAGGCCCCAGTACTCTGGAATGCCCTCCAGTTAGAGACAGTTAGAGATGCTACCTCAGTAGAAGCATTTAAGTCCCATCTTAAAACTCATTTGTATACTCTAGCCTTTAAATAGACGCCCCTTTTAGACCAGTTGATCTGCCGTTTCTTTTCTGCTCTGCCCCCCTCTCCTTCGTGGCGAGGGGGGGCACAGATTCGGTGACCACAGATGACACGCTAGCTGTCCAAAGTCGGGACCCGGGGTGGACCATTCATCTGTGCATCAGTTGGGAACGTCTCTGCACTGCTGACTTGTCTCCACTCAAGATGATCTCCTGCTGGCCCCACTATGGACTGGACTCTCACTATTATGCTAGATCCACTATGGACTGGACTCTCACTATTATGCTAGATCCACTATGGACTGGACTCTCACTATTATGCTAGATCCACTCGGCGTTCATTGCACCGGTCGCCCGGCAAGGTTTCTCATTGTCATCCCATTGGGTTGAGTTTTTTCTTGCCCTGGTGTGGGATCTGAGCCGAGGATGTCGTTGTGGCTTGTGCAGCCCTTTGAGACACTCGTGATTTAGGGCTATATTAGTAAACTTTGATTGATTGATTGATTGATTGATTGATAGATTGATTGATAATTTCCAGAAGTTATCTCATCCGGTGAGAAGCCTCCATTTTACTAATGATTTCCAATGTTGCAAAAATGTGTAAAATAAAAATTTAAATACAACATTTCTGTCAACAAAGTTTGCGTCAGCCTTTGATAGTAGGCTAATATTTTGGGTTGCCGACCCCTTTCTTAAGCTATATTGTAGCATCAACATGAATGTCAAGCTGATAGTTTATGCTAAAACTATGACATAGTGTAGCCGTAAAGATAGAATAAAGGTACATGTTAGTTTAACATTTTACAGTTCAGGTGCTGCCAGTCACTCTACAAAAAAAGGGTCCATCTTCAGTGACATTTGCCGCCTTTTAATCTCCCATGAGGCCTTGGGCTTGAGTGAGAAATGTGCCTGGGGGCAAAACGGAGGCTAATTCGCACTCAACATGGAATTATACTGCTTCCACGCATGAAGCCTCTGAATAATTTACGATGCTCAATGGCTGGACATTATTCATTCCGCACACACATGACAGGAAGCGTCTGGGCTGCGGTGCAGACTTGAGCCATGGCCTCGCAGCGGTGCATCACTAAATACACCCCACCCTCACCCTCACCCATCCCGAGTGCCTCCTATCTGAAAGGCAATGTAACATATAATTACACACCCCCACCCTCGTTGAAAGCAAGCAGACCAGTCATTTCACACCCACTTCATCGGCCACCATTGTAACGGACGCTCAGGCTTTTCTCTGCTCGAGCGTCTCCGTCTTCATCCCGACGTGAAGAAGAGGAGGAGAAATAGGCGCTGAGACATTAACGAGATTGCTTGTTAGGGAAGGCGGGGGGCAAAGGGGAGCGGCGGCAGCGAGGGGCGGGTGGGCAGGTAATTGGGGAGGTTCTTGAAAAGGCGAGAAAAGAAAAGACAGAATTGGGTTTCCACGCCGGCTGGGGTGTGTAAGAGTGTGTGTGGGTTTGCAACCTAATATGAGGTGTGAGAATGAGCAAGGTGCTAAAGGTCAGACACACCAATCAATCTGGTCTGCACAATAGTCCTCCCCCCCTTTCATCCAACACCTTTCTGCACAAACACACGTTTCTGAAGACGAAGGGGGTACTCACATTACGCTGTGATGAATCTGGGTTCGACTCTCCCTATCGCCGGCCAGCGTTCACACTAATTATTCATGCTACCACCTGTTTACTTGTCCCATCATTTGATGTTTTACTATCAATTGAATCCACATTGTGGTTGTGGTTCTCTGGTCATGTGACCAAAGACTGAGCAGTCTAGAACATATACATCAATTAAGGACTTGATTGGTCAGCTGCCAGAACTTCTACACTAAGCTGGCTAAGGTTATCCAGGGTAAATCCCACCTAACCTTTTCATTGTCCACACACACACACACATAGTAGTTTAAGACCCCCCCCCCCCCCTCCGTCCACCGGCACAACGCGACCTAGTACGCACGCGCGGAAAATGCGCTCGTCATAGTCACCTCCAGTGTTGCTTTGTGTGCAAATTCTTAAATGTAACTTATCTAAACAATATCCAGTGTTGTAGTATTTCAATTAACTGGAATCCAGTGTGCTGTGGGGCCCTATTGTAGTGAATCACACCTGAGCCGTCATAAATTAATCCAATCTTTAAAGGGGAACATTATCACAATTTCAGAATGGTTAAAACCATTAAAAATCAGTTCCCAGTGGCTTATTATATTTTTCGAAGTTTTTTTCAAAATTTTACCCATCACGCAACATCCCTAAAAAAAGCTTCAAAGTGCCTGATTTTAACCACCCGTCCATTTTCCTGTGACGTCACATAGTGAAGCCAACACAAACAAACTTGGCGGAAAGAACAGCCAGCTATAGCGACATTAGCTCGGATTCAGACTCGGATTTCAGCGGCTTAAGCGATTCAACAGATTACGAATGTATTGAAACGGATGGTTGTAGTGTGGAGGCAGGTAGCGAAAACGAAATTGAAGAAGAAACTGAAGCTATTGAGCCATATCGGTTTGAACCGTATGCAAGCGAAACCGACGAAAACGACACGACAGCCAGCGACACGGGAGAAAGCGAGGACGAATTCGGCGATCGCCTTCTAACCAACGATTGGTATGTGTTTGTTTGGCATTAAAGGAAACTAACAACTATGAACTAGGTTTACAGCATATGAAATACATTTGGCAACAACATGCACTTTGAGAGTGCAGACAGCCCAACTTTCATCAATTAATATATTCTTTAGACATACCCTCATGTCAGCAGGCCAGGGAAGCTAGGGTCGATATTCTTCTCTTGATCATCTTCGGGACGGTGTGAGCCAAGACATCCAGGGGGTTTAGCTCGCTCGTCTGCGGGAACAAACTGCCGCCATTGCTTGCCGTGCTACCGAGGTCCTTTGTCCCTGAATTGCTCACACACTGGTAGATTCAATGGGGGTCTGGCGGCAGATTTCTTTGACTTTATCATTGGAAATGCATCTGCTTTGAGTGTTGCAGGATATCCACACATTCTTGCCATCTCTGTCGTAGCATAGCTTTCGTCGGTAAACTGTGCGGAACAAACGTCCAATTTCTTGCCACTTTCGCATCTTTGGGCCACTGATGCAACTTGAATCCGTCCCTGTTCGTGTTGTTACACCCTCCGACAACACACCCACGAGGCATGATGTCTCCAAGGTACGGAAAACAGTCGAAAAAACGGAAAATAACAGAGCTGATTTGACTCGGTGTTTGAGAAACTGGCGGATTGCTTCCTGATGTGACGTCACGTTGTGACGTCATCGCTCCGAGAGCGAATATTAGAAAGGCGTTTAATTCGCCAAAATTCACCCATTTAGAGTTCGGAAATCGGTTAAAAAAATATATGGTCTTTTTTCTGCAACATCAAGGTATATATTGACGCTTACATAGGTCTGGTGATAATGTTCCCCTTTAATGGACATGTGAAAGTAAACAATGTGATAAAAAACATTTTACATTAATCAATCTAGGGATCTAGATATCTGGTCAGGACACTCCTCACTCTTTTGCCTTCACCTTCATTGTCCATTCGTTTTTGGTGACTTTATGTAGTCTGGACCTAAACGTTGAGTCCGCGACATACATGGCGGACAATAACTGATACAGTCTGCTTTGCCAGTCCAAAAGCATTCACCTTTTTCCGTAGTCTTCCCTCGACGGTAATACAGAAGTAATACAAAGCACACGCTACCTTTTTTATCACATCCACGGGAGCCCGCATTCTCGCTGTCTCTCCTTCGACAAATGAACAAAGTTTTTCGGTAAGTAGAATCACAACTGACCCGGACATTGGAATTGTCTCTTGCCGTCTGAGAAGTGTTGTATCCCAAATAGCTGCAATTGCTTTCCACAAGCGTCTGTACAGACGGAAGGAGAAACACGGGCATGTCTAGATGACTCGCCTCCATATTTCCAGTGGTTAGCTCCGAGTTACAAAACCGCTTTATTATGAAGCTGGCTGTGGCGCGTTCTTTCTGGCGTCACTTCCTGTGTGGGGCGCTGTCTTTCTGGCGTCACTTCCTCTCCGATCTCAGTTTGCAAACGATCAATGAGTCCATACAAAGCTACGAGCTGGAGATTCAAGAAATAGACGGCGCACTTACCCGTGTAAAAAATTGACCGAGGAGGGGAACTTTAAACGATAGTTTAGTGTGGCTGAAACGGGGCTTAGGCTAAATAATTATTCGTTTAAGGGGTAATCCGCATACTTGCCAACCTTGAGACCTCCGATTTCGGGAGGTGTGTGTGTGTGTGTGTGTGTGTGTGGGGGGGGGGGGGGAATTCACCAAGTCAAGTATTTCATATATATATATATATATATATATATATATATATATATATATATATATATATATATATATATATATATATATATATATAAATAAGAAATACTTGACTTTCAGTGAATTGTAGCTATATATATATATATATATATATATATAAATAAGAGGAATACTTGAATTTCAGTGTTCATTTATTTACACATATACACACACATAACACTCATCTACTCATTGTTGAGTTAAGGGTTGAATTGTCCATCCTTGTTCTATTCTCTGTCTATTCTATTTTTCTAACCATGCTGAACACCCTCTCTGATGATGCATTCTGCTTCGTCTCCTTGTTGTGTGCGCAGTTGTGCACCGCACTCTCTAAAAGCCCTAGATGTTATTGTCACATATGCATGTACAGTAGATGGCAGTATTGTCCTGTTTAAGAGTGTCACAACATTGCTGTTTACGGCAGACGAACTGCTTTAGGGTAGACAAAAACGTGACTGCTGTTGTTGTGTGTTGTCACCGCGCTGGGAGGACGTTAATGAAACTGCCTAACAATAAACCCACATAAGAAACCAAAAACTCGCCCTCGATCATTCTACAGTTATAACGTCATTGGGCAGGCACACTGTTTATATTGTGGGAAAGCGGACGTGAAAACAGGCTGCTGACACGTCACTCAGGTCCGCATGGAGCTGGAGGGGGCGTGGCCTCCAGCTCCGCCTGAATTTCGGGAGATTTTCGGGAGAAAATTTGTCCCAGGAGGTTTTCGGGAGAGGCGCTGAATTTCGGGAGTCTCCCGGAAAATCCGGGAGGGTTGGCAAGTATGGTAATCTGGCTTAGTGTAGACATGGCCATAATATGATGTAATTTAAAACAAGGGGTTAAACACTACTTAGTTATATATTCTGATATATGGCACCACAGATTGACAAAAAGCTTCTAAACTATACTTCTAAAGAGTTGTCACACCATACTTGCCAACCTTGAGACCTCCAATTTCGGGAGGTGGAGGGTGGGGGGTGGGTACGGGGGGCGTGGTTGGGGCGGGGGCGTGGTTGGGGGCGTGGTTAAGAGGGGAGGAGTATATTTACAGCTAGAATTCACCAAGTCAAGTATTTCATACATATATATATATGTGTTGGCCCTGTGATGAGGTGGCGACTTGTCCAGGGTGTACCCCGCCTTCCGCCCGATTGTAGCTGAGATAGGCTCCAGCGCCCCCCGCGACCCCGAAGGGAATAAGGGGTAGAAAATGGATGGATGGATATCCCTGCGACCCCGAAGGGAATAAGCGGTAGAAAATGGATGGATGGATGGATGGATATATACCTGTATATATATATATATAAGAAATAATTGACTTTCAGTGAATTCTAGCTATATATATATATATATATATATATATATATATATATATATATATATATATATAAATAAAATAAATACTTGAATTTCATTTATTTACACATAGACACACACATAATACTCATCAACTCATTGTTGAGTTAAGGGTTGAATTGTCCATCCTTGTTCTATTCTCTGTCACTATCTTTCTAACCATGCTGAACACCCTCTCTGATTATGCATTGCTGTGTGGCACGCACAAAAGTGCTTTCATAAAATGCACTAGATGGCAGTATTGTCCTGTTTAAGAGTGTCACAACATTGCTGTTTACGGCAGACGGACTGCTTTACTGTAGACGTTCTTTATATTGTGGGAAAGCGGACTCAGGTCCGCATGGAGCTGGAGGGGGCGTGGCCTCCAGCTCCGCCTGAATTTCGGGAGATTTTCGGGAGAAAATTTGTCCCGGGAGGTTTTCGGGAGAGGCGCTGAATTTCGGGAGTCTCCCGGAAAATCCGGGAGGGTTGGCAAGTATGTGTCACACAGAGGGACAGAGCAGAGCTAAAGACAGCAAATGTGTCATTTCTGTATGCTTTCACTTTAACACCGACCGGTTAGTGTCTTTGGTGTGTGTAGCGTGCAAGTGAACCGAACTGCACCAGAGTTCACTTGCAAGCACTCGTTTGGTGGTTGGGAAGATCATGTTTACACTGGACAAAACAAACCGTACTAGCAAGGCGCGCGCACCAGAGGTCATTTAAACATGGCAGGTGAGAACGCGGCCCTATTTCCAGAGAGTAGTTGCTGCAGTGTCAGCAGCGCCGTCACACAACCGGCTTTCAGCGCCGGTCCGCAACAAATACACACTTCCTGCTGAGGCAGCTCAGTTTCGACAGCGTCTACAACACACACACACACACACACACACACACACACACACACACACACACACACAAAGCAATATCTATGCCAGGAGCCCATGTGCGGTGGCTAGAAAGCGCTTTGCATTTCTTCGAGGCGTGCCAACAAGACGTGCACGTGTGTAAGTCGGCGTAATCCCTCGCCGCGGGACGCTCTTCCTTCTTCCCGTGCCAGATGAGGGGGGTGGGGGGATTGGCGGCCAATTTCAACACAGCCAGCGTTGCTGTCAAGCCCAAATACGCCATCATGGGCTGCCATGTGATGTCATGCCGATGGGACACTCTATGTGTGTGCGTGTGTGTGTGTGTGTGTGTGTGTGTGTGTGAGTGTAGCAAAGGTAGAGGTTGTGCAGATGTCCAACTAGATCTAGGCCACAAGTGTCAAACTCAAGGCCCGTGGGCAAGATCTGCCCTGCCACATCATTTTATATTGCCCGGGAATGCCTGAAAATAACATGTGCCGATAAAGTACCTCATCTTTTCTTACTAAATGTATTCGTTCTTTCCATTTAGACAGAAAAAAATATGTGTACTTCATTTAATT
Organism: Nerophis lumbriciformis; assembly: GCF_033978685.3. Taxonomy (NCBI): domain Eukaryota; kingdom Metazoa; phylum Chordata; class Actinopteri; order Syngnathiformes; family Syngnathidae; genus Nerophis; species Nerophis lumbriciformis. The sequence continues at coordinate 38,806,669 of NC_084552.2, forward strand.
GCATTTCTTTTAATCTTTATTATTGAACATTGTTGCAACAAATCTTATACTTTCCAAGCATTTTTTTTGTTAAAATAAAAATAAATACATAAACATCTGCTTTACTTACGATTTCAAAGCAAGTTATCAATTTTTTCTCTGTCAAAAACAGTGGTATTGTTTTTCCATTTACTATGTTGTATATATATATATATATATATATATATATATATATATATATATATATATATATATATATATATATATATTGTATATGTTGTAAAAGGCTGCGATGAGGTGGCAACTTGTCCAGGGTGTACCCCGCCTTCCGCCCGAATGCAGCTGAGATAGGCTCCAGCACCCCCCGCGACCCCAAAAGGGACAAGCGGTAGAAAATGGATGGATGGATGGATGTTGTAAAAGGCACTGTATATTTTACAGTAAAATTCTGGTGACTTAGTTGCCAGTTTTTTTACTGTAAAATCTACTTCTTTTTTTTTTTACAGTGTATCTAAAAAAAATATATATATATATATATATATATATATATATATATATATATATATATATAGAAAGCCATGAAATTATGTTCTTGAGTTTCCAATAATTTCTACAACTCTTATTTTTTTGTGATAGAGTGATTGGTCACAAAAAACATTCATGAAGCTTGGTTCTTTTATGAATTTATTATGGGTCTACTGAAAATGTGACCAAATACATATATTATTCGTTGTTACAAGTGGTCCTTTGAGGGCAAGCACTCTTCATTCTCTAGCGGGTGAATTTTCAACTGGTGCTACACATTAGCAGTGCTGCTACTTTTTGTAGCAACGCTTTTGCCGCATACTTGTAAAACATCTTCCCGCTTGAAGCCAAACCACCGCCAGACGATGGACTCCCTGCTGTTTTTCTTGGGAATTAATTCTTCCTTCATTTGCTACCACACCGCTAGCATCACAGCTAACTTTACCATGCCTCTACCTGTCTACTCCGCGAGGGCGTATGACGTTGCGACAGTATGTGACGTATGTAAGAAGGTGCGCTTGTTTTATGTCTCTGTGAGAAGTAGATACAAGAAAGAGTGAGAAGAGCCTGTAGTGTAATGCCCGCAGCTAAAAGCAACTGCGTGAGAACGTATACTCGAATATCACGATATAGTCATTTTCTATATCGCACAGAGACAAACCCGCGATATATCGAGTATATTCGATATATCACCCAGCCCTAGTTCACACACACCTTCACACACTGATGGCGGGAGCTGCCATGCAAGGCCCTAACCACGACCCATCAGGAGCAAGGGTGAAGTGTCTTGCTCAAGGACACAACGGACGTGAAAAGGTTGGAAGAAGATGGGGATCGAACCAGGAACCCTCAGGTTGCTGGCACGGCCACTCTCCCAACTGCGCCACGCCGTCCCCACTATATATACTGTATACAGACTGAAATCCTTAAACATATTTTAATTTTAAAAACAATAAAGGAATAAATAGACACACAATGTACTTTCTTCACAGAAGAAACATTTATGATTCTACAGGCATTATTTTGTTATTTGAGTGTTTGAATAAGTGTATCTTTTTCTGTTTTACAGTAGCTGGTGATTAGCAAGCTAGCAGCCAGATAGCGGTTAGCATGCTAGCTGTCAGCTAGTGGTTAGCTCACTACCTGCTTCTCCTATGGTCGCCCAGGCTCTAAGGTTTCTCATTGTAGTGAAGTGAAGTGAAGTGAATTACATTTATATAGCGCTTTTTCTCAAGTGACTCAAAGCGCTTTACATTGTAAAACCCAATATCTAAGTTACATTTAAACCAGTGTGGGTGGCACTGGGAGCAGGTGGGTAAAATGTCTTGCCCAAGGACACAGCGGCAGTGACTAGGATGGTGGAAGCGGGGATCGAAACCTGCAACCCTCAAGTTCTACCAACCGAGCTATACCGCCCCATTGGGTTGAGTTTTTTCTTGCCCTGATGTGAGATCTGAGCCGAGGATGTCGTTGTGGCTTTTGCAGCCCTTTGAGACACTTGTGATTTAGGGCTATATAAATAAACTTTGATTGATTGATAAAAAAACAAACAGTATCACCGTTTATCGACATACAGTAATTAATCACAGATTTACAATAATAAAAATATACAACGTTAATACTAACTGTCTGAATTTTTTTTAGCGGTTTATGATTAATACCGGTAATTGTTGCATCCTTAGTCAAGAAGTTTGAAACCAGAGTACGCCAGGGAACTACAGAAGCACGGCATCCTTCGGCAGAGGCAGTGCAAAAGGTGCAGTTGTGTGGGAAATACTCGCACTTTCAGTCTTGTTGCACTGCTTCAACTTCACTAAAATGCAAATTTTGTCCCATTTTTTTTAGTTCAGGACTTTAGTTTGTTGCAATGTAGCATATTTGTGTTTTTTTTAAACAAAATACACTACTTGGTGGTACTATTGGCCACACAGTTGTTGCATATGTGTGGCCAAGAGGTAGCACAAAACCTGCTCAGTGGCCTCGTGGTTGGAGCGTCCGCCCTGAGATCGGTAGGTCGTGAGTCATACCAAAGACTATGAAAATGGGTCCCATTACCTCCCTGCTTGGCACTCAGGATAAAGGGTTGGAATTGGGGGTTAAATCACCAAAATGATTCCCAGGCGCGGCCACTGCTGCTGCTCACTGCTCCCCTCACCTCCCAGGTGGTGGAACAAGGGAGGTGGGTCAAATGCAGAGGGTAATTTCACCACACTTAGTGTGTGTGTGACTATCAGTGGTACTTTACTTTAACAAGAGCGTTTATGATGAAAAAGGGGTAGTGGCGTTTTAGAAACCGCATATCTGCCCTGTTATCGGAGTGCGTGGATAATAATTTAGCAGGTGTTTCATTTAGTATTGCTCAAAAACTGTAGCTGGATTTTTAGTACAACTTCCTACTCAATTCTCCCAAGAGCGTGCTGAGCTAGCATGTTTGTGCATTCAGGGACACACACTAAGAACAGTTTTATTCTGGCCTACGGGTCTGGAAGCAATGCTGGCGGATTAGCGGCGAGGCCCGCGGAGAGCGAGATGGAGCCGCTACAGGCAGGGAGGCGAAGCGATGGACGAAGATTAAGGAAGGGAAGACGGCGAGGCACTGATGGAAATCCTACGAGCTACGACATAGGAGGAGGAATGGATGCTGCTGCTACGAAATGGTTAACTCCACAGTTTCTACCCCAGGATGGATTATCTACCTCTCTGCCCCACTGCCCCCCCGATCATTTCATTGTGTCCCACAATGGAAAAAGGGGGGCAAGAAATTCCCTCTCTTTCTCCAAGTAAATTAATAATATGAAGCCTCTCTATCCCTCTCAGCTTGCTTTATCCTTTTTATTCCCCCACTTTGACGCTTTATCTCAGTATTCCTGGCTCCTATTATTCCCTCGGCTGTATAGCGTAGTTATAGGAGTGGATGCCTGCATGTGTGCATTCAAAGAAAGCACGCCAGGCTTTGAAAGGGAGGAGGAGGAGGAGGAGGAGGAGGAGCGGCATGGACACAAGTGTGACAAAGAAGCGGGTGAGGGGGACGGAGGGGCTGTCACAGAAGCTCCCATGGCTGCATCTTTTGGACTCTTTCAAAGCCAGCGATACCCAGCATCCTTTGCTTCCTACCTGCAGGACTTGAACATTCACCCAGCAATACGTTTGGAGGAGAAAACGGTGAGGCCTTTAATCCCAGAAACACCATACCTACCGTCAAGCATGGTGGTGGTAGTATTATGCTCTGGGCCTGTTTGGCTGCCAATGGAACTGGTGCTTTACAGAGAGTAAATGGGACAATGAAAAAGGAGGATTACCTCCAAATTCTTCAGGACAACCTAAAATCATCAGCCCGGAGGTTGGGTCTTGGGCGCAGTTAAGTGTTTGAACAGGACAATGACAACAAACACACGTCAAAAGTGGTAAAGGAATGGCTAAATCAGGCTAGAATTAAGGTTTTAGAATGGCCTTCCCAAAGTCCTGACTTAAACGTGTGGACAATGCTGAAGAAACAACTCCATGTCAATAAACCCACAAATTTAGCTGAACTGCAACAATTTTGTCAAGAGGAGTGGTCAAAAATTCAACCAGAAGCTTCTGGATGGCTACCAAAAGCGCCTTATTGCAGTGAAACTTGCCAAGGGACATGTAAGCAAATATTAACATTGCTGTATGTATACTTTTGACCCAGCAGATTTGGTCACATTTTCAGTAGATCCATAATAAATTCATAAAAGAACCAAACTTCATGAATGTTTTTTGTGACCAACAAGTATGTGCTCCAATCACTCTATCACAAAAAAATAAGAGTTGTTGAAATTACTGGAAACTCAAGACAGCCATGACATTATGTTCTTTACAGGTGTATGCAAACTTTTGACCACGACTGTACATGTAAACTCATTTGCATACGTTCACTGCTGAAAATGCCCAAATTGTAGTCTTTTAAGCAACACAAGCCCTGAAAAGCTTTGGTAAATGATAAAAAAAAAAGTTGTCCAAAAACATTGTTGACAACTCTCCTGACTGATGCATGGCAGGATCGACGCAACTCACCCAACGGGTTGGATTGAGTCAAACCAGATGCAAAAAAAAAAGAAGAGTGAGAGTGCGGGTGGGCCGACTGGTTCAAGGAGGCGCTGACACACGTTGACGCTAAACAACAGACAAGATGGCCAGATAGGAACAACCCGGGGGTTGGCGGGAGTTTCAAGGGTGGCGCCTTGGCGTCGTTAATGTTTAATGTCAATCATTGTCTGTGGCCCACAAAAGCAAAAGAAAAACTATTATTAGTAACCGTCAGACTAAATAATCAGCTTAGAAATTTGTCAGTAATTATGGACTCAGGCTTAAACTTTAACCGCCACATAAGTCAATTATAAGGGTCTAACAGTATTGCTCTTTCAAAATCTTGCCGTGACGGTGTAAAGAAAACTCGGCGAGTGTCGTTTTTTTCCTGGCACTTTTGCTTGGGCGGTCTGATAATAAACTACTTCTCCCAGAATCCTCAGCGCAGCGCTGGATCGCAAAATTTTAATTATAAATGATGCATCGTTAAAATCTAGGTTGAAAACACGTTCATTTAATTGTGCATATGACAAGTGAAAGTATTTTTTTCTACACTATTGGATTTTAATTTGAATTACGTTTGATTTTATGATGATTATATTATATGGTTTTAATTTTAAAAAAAAGTTTAAATTATTTTTGTCATTATTTTATATCTACGTTTGCCTTCTTGTAATTTTTCTGTGCTCTATATATAAACGTGCCTTGCCTTGCCTTTAAGGCTGCTTATAAATGTAGGTACGATTTTTACCATTAGGTCGCAAAAGGGTCTCTCTCATAAAAGTGCGATAAAAAGGCAACATATGTTTTTTTTCCCCACTTTCACCGCATCAGGTTTTCAGACCTCTAAAATATTTTTTATATTTCTATAAAATATTTTCAAATGTTTCTCAGGCCTTTTTGTCATCATTTAAATAGGAAAACACAAAATATGTAATTGTAGAATATTTGGCATAAGGTCATTGACCACAACATTGATTTTGATGCATTACTAATTATTTTTTTGCCAGAATCATTCCAAGTTTGCAAATTATTATTATTGTGATTATTGCACATTGTTCTTTGGCATCAGGTCCTAATACGGGTTGTCTAATTAAAATGTAATGCAGTATTCCCTCGTCACTACGTGGTTCACTATTGAGTTCATTGAGATTTGAGTACTATTTAAGTTTTTATGTTACAAACAACGTAGGTTTGAGAGTGTATGAAGTGTTTATAAAGCATAAAAAGTGTTTATAAGTGTGTGTGAAAGCTGCGTGGAATGTGTTGAGGGCTTAAAAAAAACTTTAAATGCAAGGAAAACTTAACTTTTCATTCAAATTTGGCCCATCATTTACAATCCTTATGTGAGACCATAACATGCATGTATTTCCTTTTTTCGTGTGTTCTAAATAGTGAAAAACTGCTAGTATGAGGCGGCTAACAGTGCAGGTAATTGAGAATTGCCTATAGAGCACCCATCGAAGGTTTCAAACACCACCAGCAATGCTCTGTTTACAGTTCATGTTGTGATCTGCATATTAATCAGCCTATAGCGACATTGTTACTGTAAGAGCTAACGTAGAATAACTACTTTTCTCTGACCACTAGCAAGTAGCCAGCTACTAGCTAGCTTGGGCTGCTAATAATGAGGATTGGGACCTGCTATAAATAAAGCTAAAGTTAAAGTACCAATGATTGTCACACAAACACTAGGTGTGGTGAAATTTGTCCTCTGCATTTGACCCATCCCCTTGTTCACCCCCTGGGAGGTGAGGGGAGCAGTGGGCAGCAGCGGTGCCGCGCCCGGGAATCATTTTTGGTGATTTAACCCCCAATTCCAACCCTTGATGCTGAGTGCCAAGCAGGGAGGTAATGGGTCCCATTTTTATAGTCTTTGGTATGACTCGGCCGGGGTTTGAACTCACAACCTACCGATCTCAGGGCGGACACTCTAACCACTAGGCCACTGAGTAGGTATAAATAAAGGAGAAGAAGAAGGTGCTGAGCTGCTGCTGCTATATCGTCTTTGAGTTAATAAAAGTTAATGCTGGATTATAAATGATGCATTTCACTTGTATAGTAAATGGTTGTGGCACCAAGTCAGGAAGTTGGTCAACTTTGAAAATCTACACGCTACCAGCTTGATACTATATGGCGCTCCACAAATGGAACGTAGCATGAGACCCGACAAGGAGTGGGGATTATTCTGAATTTAGCAGCTCAAAGAGAGCACAAGTGCTGAAAGATACAACCATCCCGTCAGCTGGCATCCCAGTGAGAGCGGACATTGCAAGGTTTATGTTTTTTATTTGAAACGTTTATCAATAGGTCAACATGATAATGCTCTGAGGCCCACAAAGTCTGCCATTAGTGTTGGCAAACACAGAACATACTCTGCATGCTGTTGTTGATAGAAGTCGTGTTCCTTGCTATGTGCTCTGTGAAATCAATGCACCCAGGAAAAACATTATGGTAATTCTTAAAACTACCGAAATACTTTAAATATGACATGTTACTGTGAATGTACCTGTGTGTTACATACATACTTAAAGCTGTACATTTGTTGGAGGTTTTAGAGGGCCTTATAGGCGGAATAGATCCTACCCCCACTACCTGCATTGTTAGCCGTCCCATACGAGCACTATTTTTTGGCGTTTAGAACGCATAGAAAGGGGGAAAATGTCACATCGGGATTGTAGATGACTGGCAAAATAAAAAAGTGCAGTTTTACTATTAAATGCATATAATATTAGATAAAACGACTTGGGCGAAAATTTACCTACCACAGGGGTGTCTGGAATAGAAACACTGTATACAAATATTTTGTTACTTATTTATATTTTCAACAACTTCAGAGGTAACAACAGTTTTTTTTCGTAACATGTTGTGAGGTTTTTGTCATTAGAATGAACGAATGAATGACATTAGTTTATTGAATGAATGAAATTAGTTTATTTCGGTCACATAATCAACCATTTTGTGTGATCAATTTAACAGCCCAGATTATACAACATACATAACAATCATACAAATACACACACAAAAAGAAAAAGAATGACCGAAAAAGGAATAGGCTGAAGCCAAGGCTTATATTTGCCTATCCCAGGGGTAGGGAACCTATGGCTCTCGAGCCAGATGTGGCTCTTTTGATGACTGCATCTGGCTCTCAGATAAATCTTAGCTGACATTGCTTAACACGATAAGTAATGAATAATTCCGCTGGTAATCACAGTGTTAAAAATAACATTCAAAATATAAAACATTCTCATGCATTTTAATCCATCCATGCGTTTTCTACCGCACCTGTTCGAGAAGTCGCATTAATGGTAAGAAGTAGTTTATTTATTTAGCTTCAGAATAACAATGTTATTAAAAAGAATAAGAGACTTATTATACTCTAAAAATGTTGGTCTTACTTAAAAATCCACGCATTTAGTTGTATTCAGTGTTAAAAAATATTATATGGCTCTCACGGAAATACATTTTAAAATATTTGGCTTTCATGGCTCTCTCAGCCAAAAAGGTTCCCGACCTCTGGCCTATCCTATACATTCACTGAAAATTTGATTTCCTGGAACATCAACGTTAAAAAAAATCAATGGGATGTAAGTAATAGTGTCTATATTTTATAATTTCCCATTATTTCAACTTTCAAGGCTTTCTTAAACCTTAACAAAGAACTACATGTCTTCAACTCATCACTGAGCTTGTTCCACCATTTAACTCCTAAAACTGAAATACATTTGTATTTTATATTTGTTCTTACTTTACATATTTCAAAAATCAATATCCCCCGTAAATGATAGTTTTCTCCTCTTAATTTAAATAACCTTAGAATACAAGCTGGAAGGCTGTTGTTCTTTACTCGAAACACAATTTCCATTGTTTTTAAAAACACAGTATCTGAAAATGTTAACACATTAGAACTTATGAATAATGGATTAGTAGGTTCATAGTAGCATACTTTATGTATTATTCTACTTACCCTTATTTTAAGTTTAATTATTGGGTCTATGTTTGTTTTATAAAAATGTCCTCAAACTTCCAGGAGCCCCAACTTTTATTCAATGTGAAAAAAAAAATGTAATAGTTAAATATTCTGGATGAGGTTATGACAGGCCTGATTAGGTTGATGCGTTGTTATTTTTCGAGCGAATGAGAGATACTTTTTGGTTTTAGGTCCCAAAAGGGATTCGCTCATCAACTTCCAGACGCAACCATAAACATGAAGTTTTGATTCTCGAATGTTTATACTTTTTACATGAAATGCACATTTGCTTATGATGGAAGTCAATAGGACACAATTGATTCTGAGTGTAAAAAGTGTCAGCATAGATACTTACACACAGATACACACCTTTTTTATATTGAGACAAAGATTATTTATGTAGTTAATACTTGTTTAGGTAACACTGTAGTATGGGAAAACGTGTTCACTAATAATTAGTTGCTTATTAACATGCAAATTAGTAGCTTATTAACATGCAAATTAGTAACATATTGGCTCTTAATTAGTCATTATTAAGTACTTATTATTGCCTTATTCTGCATGGCCTTATTATACAACAGCCCTAACCCTAACCCTAAACCTAACCCTCCTAACCCTCTAACTCAGGGGTCGGGAACCTTTTTGTCTGAGAGAGCCATGACAGCCAAATATTTTAAAATGTATTTCCGTGAGAGCCATATAGTATTTTTTTAACACTGAATACAACTAAATGTGTGCATTTTTAAGTATGACCAACATTTTTAGAGTATAATAAGTCTCTTATTGTTGTTAATAACATTGTTATTCTGAAGTTAACCAATAATAAATAAAATACTTCTTACCATTAATGAACAGGTGCGGAAGAAAACGGATTGATGGATTAAAATGCATGAGAATGTTTTATATTCTGAACGTTATTTTTAACACTGTGATTACCAGCGGAATTATTCATTACTTATCGTGTTAAGCAAGCTATCTGAGAGCCAGATGCAGTCATCAAAAGAGCCACACCTGGCTCTAGAGCCATAGGTTCCCTACCCCTGCTCTAACCCTAACCCCAACCTCAACCCTAACCAAATAACTCTAAATTAAGTCTTTGTTACTTACAATATGTTCCCCTAGTGTCCAAATAACTCTTAATTAAGTCTTTGTTACTTAGAATATGTTCCCCATACTAAAGTGTTACCCTTGTTTACTTACTATGGTGTATTATTTGTTTATTATTTATTTGTTCACTGTTATGTTACAGAGAACAAGTAAATAGGATGAAATTGCTATGGTATGAAAAGGGGTAGGATTAAATAAACTCAGTTTCTTCCTACTCCTTTTCGGACGTGTTGTAATGAAACAACTGGAAATATGTGATGAGTTGCATTGTATTGTATGCATGTTCGAAATAAACTGAAACTGAACTGAACTGAACTGCAATAGCATGAACACATTTGGTGCTCTGAGGGCCTAAAAGTGGCATCGTTTGCATGGTGACTTGATAATATTATAGAAATGAAACAAAATAAAACAAGGGTGTTTGTGAAGGGGTGAAAAGGCAAGCTGAGGAGGGGTTGGGGGGTTGCAATACTTGCTAATCCCTTTACAGACAGCTTTGTTGAATGATTGACAGTCTAGCGCGCGCGTTAGAGCCCGAGCACAGGACGTAAAGGGGTGACCATTACGCCAGGGATTATCCCATCCCCAATCTACCATCACCTCATCACTGTTTCATCACCTCCCCGCTTGATGGGGTCAAGTGGTACTGGCTACTTTCTGTTGTTTTCACCCTGCCTTTGTCTCATTGTGCAGTTTGGCAAATAAAGGCAGCGATGGCGGTGGTGGCGGGGGAGGGAGCGAGCAGGCATGTGTTTAAGGGTAGGTTGGGTGGGGGGGGGGGGGGTCGCATTGTACGCAGGCCCACGCTGGCTTGTATACAAGCGCTCGCACCCACGCATGCCACACGCCTGACGTCCACGCACAAGCACTCCACCGCTCCGTTTTTGTTGTCGTGCAGTAGCGCCATGGTGGCATTAACCCGATAGCTCCGTTCAAGAGGAGGACGCCATTGTTTGGATGAAGAGCGAACAACATGAGGGACCTACGCAGCTCATGATTTGTTGACCAAGTATTTGGACACAATTATCGGACAATTGTGATTATAATTGTCCTTTTCTGCCTCCACGCCCATCAAAATGGTTTTGGGCCTGCAGAAAGTCTTCCAGTGCGCCTGCATCCAGTCTGTGGTGGACCAAGTGACCCTCAGCACCGCACATCCATCAACCACACACACCAAAGAAGAAGACGTTTAAAGCCCCCCCTGCCTCTACCACCGCAAGCCTTTTCTTCTGTGCGGGAGAAAGAAGGGAGCGGTAAGAAAGGAAGAAAGGCCAAAGCTCCATCTGTTTTCACCCAACCCCCCGCTCAAGAAAAATGGTGGACAGACCCAAAGACAGACTTTGGACGACAGGCTTGCCTGCCTGTCCGGGACACAGCAGTGATGACTTTGTTGCAACGCAGTTGATGCTCTGCTGGCATGGAGAAGAAACTTAACTCCTCTACTCAGACGTCTTCCAGCATGGAACTTTCGTCATGGCTGCTCAGACAACAAGGGAGCATGTGAGCGTGCAAAGGCTGGACGTGTGCACCGGAACAAAACCCCAAAGAAGCGAGGATAGCTCCTTTAAATACCAAACTAAATGTGGTCAAAGTTACAAACCATTACGTGTACAACCACTGGCAACTTTTGTATTCATCATCCGCTTGGAATTCCAACCATGTAAGACAACTACCGCACATTTTTATGGGCATCAGGAAAAAAAGACTATAATAATATGAAGAGATGAAGAAGTGAGGACACCCCATGGTGAACCAAGTCAAAACATGCACGACTTACTGTGTTGCTTGTGCGCTTAACTTTTGGACAAAGCCACCACATTATGGTGCTGCTATTAAACCCTATAAGCCAGAATCACTTGAAATTTCACACACAGCTCAAGGAAACACCCACTGTAACTTAAGCAGGCTTTTTCCTGGCTCAAATTGAGGCAGAGGTGGTACAATCCTGACCATGCACCAGAATTTTAACGCAAAAAAATTACAATTTACAGTAATATGCTGTAAAGAACACCGTAAAACGTATTGTCATTTTTATTAATTTGATGGGTAGTTTGCTGTAAAATCATAAGTCAAGCAGATATTTAAATATTGATTTTTATTTAGACAAAAAAAGTTTGGAAAGGATGATAATATACTGTAATATTTGTTGCAATAATGGATACTATTAAAGCAGTGGTTCTTAACCTGGGTTCGATCGAACCCCAGGGGTTCGGTGAGTCGGGCTCAGGTTGTTCAAGACACACCCGACTCATCGTGTAAATAAAAACTTCTCCCTATCGGCGTATTACGGATACGGCAACAGCAGAAGTCACACTGATTTGCAGGTGTGTAATTTGTTGTGAGTTTATGCACTGTGTTGGTTTTGTTCTTTGAACAAGGTGATGTTCATGCACGGTTCATTTTGTGCACCAGTAAAAAAACATGGTAACACTTTAGTATGGGGAACATATTCACCATTAATTAGTTGCTTATTAACATGCAAATTAGTAACATATTGGCTCTTAACTAGTCATTTATTAAGTACTTATTAATGCCTTATTCGGCATGGCCTTATTATAACCCTTACCCTCTAACCCTGACCCTAACCCTAACCCTAACCAAATAACTCTAAATTAAGTCTTTGTTACTTAGAATATGTTCCCCATACTAAAGTGTTACCAAAAACATATAACTTAGTCTTGAATTTGAAAAAAAACATTTTATTATTCACTAAAGAAGGGTTCGGTGAATGCGCATATGAAACTGGTGGGGTTCGGTACCTCCAACAAGGTTAAGAACCACTGGATTAAAGTTTATAAGGAATGCAATTTCAAGCAGTACATAATTTTTCTGTCAAAATGAAAAAAATCCATTACATTTCGTGAGAAAATATTAAGTACTTTATTGACACATATCCTTTCCAGGAGTTTGTGGGCCAGATAAAATGATGTCGCTGGCCAGATCTGGCCCCGGGGCCTTGAGTTAGACACCTGTGGCCTAAGCGCTTGCATAAGAGAATGATAGGCTCATAGCTTGTGTGGTGGGGCCACTTTTGCCTGAGACACTCATAGATGATTTTGAAGCAGCCTTCAAGCGCTCTGTGGACAAAAAATTCCACATGTTGTCACCACCATGAATTTTTATATTTTAAGTGCCTGTTACGTTAATTTCTCTGCTCTGTTTCACCTGGACTCTTGACTTTCCTCCTCGCGAGATTGCTTTTTAAAGTAGTGGCTGATTTTGCCTGCCATATCTGCAACGCTAAAAAACATAAACGTTACTCTGACACGGAGGAAACTTTTTTTTTTTAAATAAACTCGACATGCTTGTAATGCTTTCTTGGGGTAACTCCTTTTAGTTGACCTTGTACCAGTCAATCTGTACCGTCATGAAACTCTACCTGATCCTATGCAAACTTCTAACACATTCTTCAATCAATCGATCTATTGTAATTAGTCACAAAAGGTTGGAAACGAAGCTAACACTACTAGTTGTGTTCACTTACCAGAGACAAAATGTTCACAGCACAGTTTGGAGTGTTCTGTAGGAGTCCAGGGATCCCTCCGTATCATGCTCCGTATGGCAGAAATGCACTTGTTACGGCGGTCAACGTTACGCACCAAGTAGCGGGAAAAAACTTGATTCGATCTGTTTCTTCTTCGGTAGCCTAGTGGTTAGAGTGTCCGCCCTGAGATCGGTAGGTTGTGAGTTCAAACCCCGGCCGAGTCATACCAAAGACTATAAAAATGGGACCCATTACCTCCCTGCTTGGCACTCAGCATCAAGGATTGGAATTGGGGGTTAAATCACCAAAAATGATTCCCGGGCGCGGCCACCGCTGCTGCCCACTGCTCCCCTCACCTCCCAGGGGGTGATCAAGGGTGATGGGTCAAATGCAGAGAATAATTTCGCCACACCTAGTGTGTGTGTGACAATCATTGGTACTTTAACTTTTAACTTTAGTTGCTTCAGGTCTTTCTGGTGCACTGCTGTGGATATAGCGCCTCTTTAGTGGCGCAACGCTGCAACTGCAGTTAAAATACGTAGCTGCCACAGAGGGACATTAATCGCTCAATCAACACAGCCGGCGCTTACCAATCGCTCTGGCTGGGGCCGGCTCAAAATTAGATGAAGGTGGCCGCCACGCAATTTTGAACGCATGAAAACCCCTGTTAAGTGTGTTTAGCCGAATTACGCCGCAATTTGGTGCACACATTTTAGGGACTGGCAAGCACATGTGTGTCAATTGTGTGCATGATTAGTTGAAACACATAGCCACCACTAAGAAATAGGTTTTTGCAGGGATATGGGCGGGACCTAATTGCCCAGAAGTCATGTCTAATAATTGTTGTGCCTCGCCACATCGCACTTCAAATATTGCGGCTTCACAGCTTGCGTTTTTTTTATAAATTCTACAACATGTTTGCACTAAATTGGACATTTTTAAACATAAATATGTCGAAATTAACTAAAAATATCAATACTGCAGTAGTTTTGGACACTAAAGAAGGCCAAACCAATCAGAGCACGCTTTTAAGTATTGTGGCCACTGATTGGTTAAGCCTCAGGCAGCAACACTATATTGGATGAACAGTGTGCAAATGTGACTAAAGGCAGTTTTGAAGTCAACGTACTTTTTGTGTCTTTTTACGCATTTAAATCATAAAGGACGCGCATTTTCAGAAGTCCGGATTAAAAAAAATATTTTACCGACCCTGCCTTCTCCGTGTCAAAACGGTGTTTTGTTTAAATTTGCCGAGTCAAATTTCCGTCCCTGTTTATTGCGTTGTTATGGATCGATTTCAAAGTAATGAACTTTACGGTACAATTTCTTAAATTTTGATTCGCCGAAAGTTTGATCAATCACAAATACTGCAGGTATTAGGACTCCCGCGTGTTATTGTTTTCGTCACGGCGAGCAATAAACCCAAAAAGCAAAGCTTCAACGACAAGTGGCTTCAAGAGCCACTTTTCAGCAAATGGCTCACTGATGAAGATGTTAAGATGTTTTGCACGCCATGTAAACGGGCTAGTAAAAAGAACATATTTACGACCGGATGCACTGATTTTCAAACACACATCTTATGGCCATCACCAAGCCAGAGATTAAATTGAACTGTATTGAATAATATTGAAACTAACTTGCAAAATTCTAAGTTTGTTGGCATTATTTGCCATGAAAGTGTAGATGGGGCGGTTTTTAAACGACTGACATACAGGTGAGAATAATCAATTAAATGTGTCATATGCATGTATACCCTGGCACACCTTTATCATCATTTCATGACCGAAGCAAAAAACTTTTTACACTTTTATACTGAAATAAATACACCTACAAATTTACATATGCATAACAATTGTTTTTATTTTGTAAAATTTTTTTTATGAATTAAGTAACATTTATGACAACCTTTTTCCAAAACACAATATAGAATGTGAGATACAACAGGATAATGCATACATTTATCATGTTTTTTCAAACCCCCAAAAATTTACTGTGGGACCCCGTTTTTATGACTTGATATTTTGAAAATTCCGAGTGCGAACACTGTAAAGGGTGTTATTTTATGTCTCGAGGGCTCTAAATATTTTTGTAAAAATTATTTAGAAGGTCGTAAACAGGTTTTTTATGCTTTAGCTATGAAAATATTAGATTTCTATTTCCTACTTTGAGAAAATTAATATATCGCTGTCATGTCTGAAACAGATTAACAGCGATAAACGAGGGGTTACTGTATCTGTATTACATATGTGTATGGACATACTTGCCAACCTTGAGACCTCCGATTTCGGGAGGTGGAGGGCGGGGGGCGTGGTCAGGGGTGAAGCGGGGCGTGGTTGGGGGCGTGGTTAAGAGGGGAGGAGTATATTGGCAGCTAGAATTCACCAAGTCAAGTATTTCATACATATATATATATATATACATATATATACACATATATATATATATATATATATATATATACATACATATATATATATATATATACATCCTGAAAATATGCAAACAAAACTGTGTTTAGATAATTGATACTTCAAACTTGCATAAATAAATATTAAGGAATATAACATAACTTGGCTTCTGAGAGCTTCAAAATGTAATGAATAAAATGCTAAAGTTGTTGATAAACAAGCAATTATTTTAATAATTAAATTTGGTCATTTTAAATGAATTATTATGATAATTCAAAATTAATTATTTCAAATATGTTTATTTTAATGTATAATTCTATGGCTGGATGTAATAAGGAGTCAGAAAAAATACAAATAAAAATACAATTAATTTTGATGTTTTTAGCAAAATATAGTAAACATTTATTTGTTTTGTTTTTTAATTAATAAATATATTTATTTTTAGGTAAGATAAACATAATAATACAATGTATCTCTAGTCTGGATGATTTAGTTCTTGTCATCCTGTTGTCCTCCCGTCGTGAAAAAAGGCTGTCCTCACTCGGTCCGCATGGAGCTGGAGGGGGCGTGGCATCCAGCTCCGGCTGAAAATCGGGAGATTTTCGGGAGAATATGTGTCCCGGGAGGTTTTCGAGAGAGGCGATGAATTTCGGGAGTCTCCCGGAAAATTCGGGAGGGTTGGCAAGTATGGTATGCGAGCATGTCTTCCGAAGCATTTTGACCACAACTGTCCCAATGACTGCATGTATTCTTATATGTAATACATTTAATTCATATATTTACTTAGGAATCGAGACAAAAAGCCATGCAGACAAGCAGCCAAGTGCAAATTCTTGTGAGCCGAGCAGGGACGCGAGTCCTGTGACATGGGGGGCTTTTTCTTTTTTTTCTTTCTTTTTTTTTTCTTTTTGAAAGGAGGCCGTCTTTGTTCTCAGTTCATGGGGGAAAAGACCTTGAGAGTCCAGTTTCCTAAAGCCCAGCAAGACTGGAAACGAAACTGTGTGAGTTATCAGGCATGCTCGCTTTCATTTTAGCATGCGATCTTTGCACGTTTCCGCAGCACAAAACTTTTGTGAAACGCAATATTGCATTCACGCCATTAGCACTATTGGGAGTTATATTTAGCACGGGAAATGGAGCGAGAGCGCTGCAACGATGGCGAGTTAACGCCAAAGCCAGATGGGCCACGCTCTTTTAACTGCTAATTACACACATACACACGCACACACACACACACACACACACACACACACACACACACACACACACACACACACACACACACACACACACACACACACACACACGTCTGGAAAATGAATTAAGGTGCTAAAGGTGGAGAAGGGCTGTGAGGTAAACAGGCTAATAAACATGTTGGCGTATGGTAGAACTATTCAATTTGCAGTGCAATGGACAAATAATGACATAAGACTGCCACGCAAGTGCAAAACTTGGGAGCGGCTAACATTTTTTGCAGCAGAGTGTTCCTGTCCTCTAAGGTAAGGGTGCCCAAAGTGTACATATTTATACCGACCTCTTTCAAGCGCACACAATCACTGATGGCATGTCCACAAGATTAACTCAGGGTTTCCCCTACATGTACTGTAATTGATTGTGGCACCCTGCCAAGGCAAAATAAAAACCGACACAACTTAAAAATAAGAGTTTTTTACGTGAAAACAAGTTAGTAATACATTGTATGAATGGATACATATATCCTATTACATGCGCACCATTGACTGGTGACTAGGGGTGTGGGAAAAAATCGATTAGAATTCGATTCGCGATTCTCACGTTGTGTGATTCAGAATCGAATCTAATTTTTAAAAAATCGATTTTTTAATTTTTATTTATTATTCTTTAAAAAAAAAATTTTTTTTTTTTTTTTAATTAATCAATCCAACAAAACAATACACAGCAATACCATAACAATGCAATCCAATTCCAAAACCAAACCCGACCCAGCAACACTCAGAACAGCTAGGGACGGCGTGGCGCAGTGGGATAGTGGCCGTGCGCAACCCGAGAGTCCCTGGTTCAATCCCCACCTAGTACCAACCTTGTCATGTCCATTGTGTCCTGAGAAAGACACTTCACCCTTGCTCCTGATGGGTGCTGGTTAGCGCCTTGCATGGCAGCTCCCTCCATCAGTTTGTGAATGTGTGTGTGAATGGGTAAATGTGGAAGTAGTGTCAAAGCGCTTTGAGTACCTTGAAGGTAGAAAAGTGCTATACAAGTACAACCCATTTATCATTTATTTATTTAAACAGCAATTGAGAGGAGACACAAACATGACACAGAACAATCCAAAAGTGGTGAAACAAAAATGAATATTATCAACAACAGTATCACTACAGTATCGCTACAGCGCTCGCTGTTCGTTGCAGACATCGAGTGACAGAAGTAAAAGAGTCTGGAAACACGAGTACGGTCTAAAACAGTGGCGATTGCTCAAAGACTGCAAGGGAAGCTCCGCTTTCCCTGAAATATATTTAAAAAATTGGTCAACTATGTATTTTTCTGTTAACATTTTTTTGACTAAATATGAATGAAAAATGGAAAACGGGCTCCTGTATGATGATTGGATGAAAAAGTCTGCGGGCTACAGAGCATTTTCTATTCGGGCTCCAGTACTCTGGAATGCCCTATCAGTAACAGTTAGAGATGCTACCTCAGTAGAAGCATTTAAGTCCCATTTTAAAACTCATTTGTATACTCTAACCTTTAACTAGGCCTTCCTTTTAGACCAGTTGATCTGCCGTCTCTTTTCTGCTCTGCCCACCTCTCCTGCGTGGAGAGGTTATCAGGTGACCACAGATGCTGCGCTAGCTGTTCAGAGTCGGCACCCGGGGTGGACCACTCATCTGTGCATCAGTTGGGGACGTCTCTGCGCTGCTGACTTGTCTCCATTCGAGATGATCCCCTGCTGGCCCCACTATGGACTGGACTCTTACACTATTAACTCGATCTACTCGGCATCCATTGCACCTGTCGCCCACACAGGGGCGTGGGGGCCCTGATGTGGGACCTGAGCCGAGGATGTCGTTGTGGCTTGTGCAGCCCTTAGAGACACTTGTGATTAAGGGCTATATAAATAAACTTCGATTGATTAATTGATTGATTGATCGGTCTGAGACTTTTTGATTGACAGCAACATGAGCAAATCAGCGATTTTGAAATATAAACCACTGCCAGAGCGTTTTTCAACTTTCATTCCGTTTTTCCGTGTTGACAAAGAGAATTTCACAATCCTTTAACTGACGTTTTATTTGTAAAATCTAGCATCTTTAATCTGTTATTGGAAACTGTACTTTAGAGAGTGGCTAAAAAAATGGGCTTCCACCTCTGCCTACTAGAAAGACCAGCAGTGGTCTCCAATAACACCAGAAAAAGATGCCTGATTTGTTGCTAGTTGTTTTTAATCAAGAAAAAGTCACTTAAAGGATTGGAGAAGTCTCTAGAAACTTGAAAAATTCTCAACAAAGTCTGTTGAACAATAAGGAGCAACAATTTAAAAATAGAGCAAAACGATATGAGTAAAAATACGTACATGTTAATACTAATTAATAATAACACAGTTTTGATTTTAAATGAATGTATAACTTATTTTTAGCCTTTTTAAAGAAAATATACAGTAAGTACATCATCGTCAATTATGCAAATTGTATGATGACGTCATATTGATCATGCCCCGATCCACGCCCCAACCGCCACAAGTGTATTAGCAAGCTAGGGAGAAATCCCGTGACTAGTTTATTATCATAACAAACGCCACTACCTTATGTGTGGTGCTATGGGGCTAAACTCTCCCTCATGGTGCCAACACACTTCAAATCGTTGTGTTTCACCTGTGGCCCGTTGGCACATTTTCAATTTGGCCTTTCGAGGCAACATTTGGGCTCCCCTTCTCTGGACAATCTTTGTTTGGGTATTTTTTGTACTACATATCTGTCATATCCTCCTGAGAACCAGCAACCTCTGCAGTGGACATGTGTTTTTAGTCTATTTCTTCTGTCAGATATGTGCAACTCAAAGAAAAGTTGCCTTTTGTATGCAAAAGAAAAAGGAAGTTCTAGAGCAGGCCTATTCTCCCAAATAGGCTTGATGAAAACATTAAAACTAGGGTTGATCATGTGTGCAGTACTCCCGCCACACTGCAGGGGGCAACAGCAAGGCATATGTGTCACAATGAACCAGCAGTGGGGTGAGTAGAATAAGACTACTCATTCACCCTGAAATTTTTTTAAATTAAATTGCAGAAATCGGACTTTTAACAAAGACTGGACAACAAGGTATGAATGTCCCACCCCGAGCAAGTGCTCGAGTCATTATTTTCAAGCAGCAACAAAGGTAGAAATCCCAGCGCGTAAGCTTCCTCACGAAACTTGGTCAAACATTTGTATGTAGATATCATTTGTGCATAAAGATATTTAGTTTGCTTTATATTGAAATTGTTGACTTTGTGATGTTTTTTGTGTTGGTATTTGTCTGAGTAAAGCTCGTTTAATACAAGTAAGCGCTAAATTCGACCAGGAGAGGGCGTCAACCTTTGGTTTAGTTGCGATAAGTCACATACAGTGTGTGCAATGTTTGGTGTGTGAATGTTGTGTAATTTCAATATGTGTAAACATTTGTGGTTTATTGTGTGAATATATTATCAATAAACCTTTTATTATTTGTATGTGAAATACATAATGGGCATTATTTCTGTAAAACACAATTGATGTTATACTTGTACTATGTTTATATTTCTTCATCCTTTTAACTAGCTGCACACGCTGGAAATGAGTAGCAAGGGCAGAATAATGAATTTGTTGACAGTGCAGTGTGGAAGCCGATGTGTTTACTTTGCAATTAAGTAAACACAGTCTCAAAGAAATATAACCTGCAGAGGCACTTCATGACAAAACATCCAATTTTTGGTGTCTGGCTCCTGAGCACTTGGGCTCTTGAAACTGTGGCCCTCTTCATTATGTAGTTGAATAGCCCTGCTCTAGAGAGTCGAAAAAACATCAGGAATTATTAATACTAAGGATGGGTACCTTTACATGTTTGAATCAATACGGTACCAATTCCCGGTACTTGAAATCGACACAGGTAGTTATCGGTACCAATTTGTTGGCACTTTAGCGTGTATTCATGTGTTAATAAATGTTAATTTGTTTATTAATAAAAGCTCATTTTTTATTTAACATTTGACAGTGATAACGATAACTGTGCTGTCCTGTTGTTATAGCTTGTTTTCTTACACTTCTGAGTCTCATTTGCAAGTATTATATACTGTAGTATATTTTGTAGTTTTCCAGAGTTATTCCAGAGTCTCTAAATCGCCATGTGCATGCTTGAAGAGCCTTCACGTTTTTCGTCACTCTCAGCAGCTACACGTGTTTGTACCATAGCGGAATAAAAAGAAGGGGACGAATCATCTTGTCGTCATTAAAGGGTGTGTTTGCAACATTTACACAGATGACAACTTTCCAATGTATTTTACACAGTGTGTGCTGCTCTCTTATGTGTGTGAATGCAACAAAACTGCACGGCCACTTGAAATACAACCACTCGACAGTCTATACTCGCTCTGCGTTTGGCGAACAAGCCAGGTAAGTATAAACTAAATAGTGCAAAATAGTGTGCGCTCATAGGAGGTGTGGTCCAATACATCGCCAAAGACATGCTGCCATTTATTACTGTTCTACAACTAGCATTTCTAAACATGTAGCAAACGTTTGATATCATGTCATGTCGGTGTTTCCTCACCCGGAATCCTGACAGACTTCATTTTGTTTTGCATATGACCTGTTAATACAGGGGTGTCAAACGTACGGCCCTAGGGCCGCAAGATGAGTTTGCTAAGTATAAAAACTAACCTGAAATTTTTGAATGAAAGAAACAGCTGTTCTAAATGTGTCCACTGGATGTCGCAATGGCAATTCTTTGTATCTTTGTAGATGATGCTACATACGTACAAAATAGACCACATGATGTTAGTACATCAGTCGAGGAAAATGATCAAACCTCATAAATAACATACTGTAATTTGATTTTGATATAATGTTTTTATCTTGATAAGATTGAAAATTAACACCAATGAGTAGATTGATGAACATTATCACATCCATCCATCCATTTTCTACCGCTTGTCCCTTTTGGGGTGGCGGGTACACTCTGGACAAGTCGCCACCTCATCGCAGGGCCAACACAGATAGACAGACAACATTCACACTCACATTCACACACTAGGGCCAATTTAGTGTTGCCAATCAACCTACTATGTCAAGCAAAATTTGTCCAAATACTAATATTATTTTTTTAATGTATTTTGAGTATCATTTTCCCCCCAGGTTATCTCAGGGACCGCTGTCAAACCACACAACCACAGAGCTGCCAGCCCTTTGAGGGCTTCATGCAGAGTTGATCAAAGGCCCGGTTCTGCCACACAAAAAAAGTATTGGGTTTCACCGGGTCGGACCTCCCGGGGTCGAATGTGATGGGAGGTGTCAGCCGTGAGGAATCGGAGGTTTACTCTGTCGCATGCGGGCAGGAAGGAAGCAGCTCGCTGCGGTTCTGACCCGAAGACAATCACTCACTCTGTCCGTCTACGCCATCCGAGCCCACCGCGCTCTCCCAGAACCCACTGACCGCACTTCCGGCTCTTTTTCTATCTTTGCCCCATCAAACGTGTCCTCGCCTTCTGACGCCACTCAAGGTCAAGTCTGTCACGGAACCATTTTGGGCCGAGAAGAGGGACATGAACCGAAGAACCGGGTTGTACTTGTGCCCGTTTACACTCAAACACACACACAGACCCACACACACACACTTCTGTCTTCTCTCTGTCACCCTCAGAAGACAAAGGGCGACCTGGTCCAAAAACTGCCAGGAGAATCGGATGATCCTGCTTAGGCGCAGTGTGCTGAGATGCAAGCTAATGAGGGGCCTGTGCAGGTGTGTGTGTGGGTGTGTGTGTGTGTGTGGGTGTGTGTGTGTGTGTGTGTGTGTGTGTGCAGCAATGGCGGGACACATGTGACCCCTTCTACACTCTCCCTACACTGCAAAAACTGAAATCTAAGTAGGATTAAATATCTCAAATAAGGATGATATTTGCTTATTTTCTGTCTGATAAGATAATTCTTCTCACTAAGCGGATTTTATGTTAGAGTCTTTTACTTGTTTTAAGGGTTTTGGTCCTAAATGATCTCAGTAAGATATTACAGCTTGTAGCTGAGATTTTATGACCTATATTGAGTAAAACATGCTTGAAAGTAGACTATCAACTGTTGCAAACCTGTGTCATCAACACTCACAAGTATAAAACTACTTTTTTAAAGTAATAATTTCTTATTTCAAGCATGAAAAAAAAAATCATGATTTTGACACAATTGTCTCATAATTAAAACAGATGACAGCCAAATTGACTTTGCTGTTTTATTTTCAATGAAACAATAGAAAATACGTACTCATATAGTAGTACAGTTGGCACAGTACAGTAAACTGACAGTTAATATTTAAACATTTGACATTTCAAACAATTTTGAACAGAAATAGTTCATGCACATTCCGATAAATTGCTCAAAATTACGATTAAAAAAATGTTGGCCGGGGGCCGGGCTGTATATATGCGCACTAATTGACTGAAAGAGCACGCACTTGACGCAATGATGTCATGTTATCGATGGAAAAATGCATTTTTAGACAATATGATTTGCCTGAGCGGTTAGGAGACCCCGAGAGTAACAATCGGTTTTCTCGTTGCCTTTCCATTAAGAACAATAAATTAGTTTTTAGTATAAGTTTGCTGGTTTCAAGAAATGTAATGCCGAGCGCATATCATTATGTCAAGATAATGGCACCAGCATTTACTTAATTTAAGAATATTTTTCAACATATTGAGCAAAAAGGTCTCCTTTTTTTTCTACCAAGAAAAGTGCACTTGTTATTAGTGAGAATATACTTATTGTAAGGTATTTTTGGGTTCATTGAGGTTAGATAATTTTACTTGTTTTGGAAAGTCTTGACAAGCCAAATGTTCTATTGGCAGATAATTTTCCTTAGTTCAAGTACAATACCCCTAACTTTTGTGTGTTTTTTTCTTGTTTTTGAACACTGACTATTTGCAGTGCACCCCTTCAGGTGGGTAGAACACACCGTAGAACCACCACATGCATCCACTGGCTGGACACTTCATTAGGTACAGCTAGATTATTGAATTCCAAGCAATAAACAGACAACTGCTCACTTTTGAATGACGCCGTCAATCAAATGAAAATATGAGTAAGAGTTGTCAGTGCCGTGCAAATAAAAAAGGAAAGCGTCTCTTTTGGGAGGGGGGGAGAGCAGAATGTACGCAGCGCTCTCCTACTGGATCTCATTAGATGGTGCAGGTGTTCCTAATGTTGTGATCCTGCCAAATAATGAGCCGGCCTGCCAATTCCTTCACCTCTCACGTGTGTTTACAGTCTGGGGCTCACTCGTGTGTGTTTAATGCTCTCCAGCACACACACACACACACACACACACACACACACACACACACACACAAAACACAAACCTATTTACGTACCTAACAGGTCAATAGGTCACCAAGTCACCCCTACCCCACCCGAGCTCGTAAGGCTTCTTCTCTTCTTCTACTTATTGGCTCATGTGACCGACACTCAGTTAACGGCCTTATCTCTTCGACATGTATGTGTGGTCAAAGACTTCAGGATTTCTAGTAAAATCTCCTGCGTGGTATATTTTTGTTGCTGTTGTTTGTCAGTAAAAAAAAAAAACCTTAGCCTAGTTCACATGCCTTTTATCCACTGCCAATTAGCAGGCGATTAATGAATAATTGAGCAAGTGGAAGGAAGGAGGGAAGGGGGATTAAACTAGAATGTAGCATCTCGGCGGGTGGGCATTATGGGGGGTAGTTGTATTACAAGTCACCGCCAGTGACGAGCTAGCCATCGGGGGGAAAAAAGTAGTCCCCCGTAGAATTCATTTAAGATAAGAGATGAACACAGGATGGTATTAAGCGGCGGCGACACCCACCAGGACACGTCATGTCAAAAGGACTTACTGTGACATCATCTTATCTACTTCTGCACATTACGGGAATTAGACTGACTCATCAACACTTTTGTAAAGCAAGTTAAAGGGGAAGTGCACGATTTGAGGAAGTGTGTTTATCATTTACAGACTTTATGTGAGACAAGAACACGTTTTCTTTTTTTTCTCTTCTAAATTCTAACTCGTAATTTACTGCAATAACACGGTGGCTAACAATGGAGGTATTAGGATTCGCTCTATTCTGCCCTTAAAGCGCTCAAAAAAACCTCCAAAAACGTCAAAGATTGTTTTATATACAGGCTATAGGTGTATATGTAATGTAGTAACAGGCAGATTCATAATAACATATTATATTTACTTATTTTGATCATTTTAAGCATACGGCGGCATATTCATTTCACAGACGCATCACAACTTTAGCTCTGTCTTTTTAAAAAAAAAAAACAACAACACTACAAATCATGGCAGACTTCACAAGAGCCAACAATGACTACTTTGGGACAAATGATGATCCAGAACCTTATTTTTTTTAGCCTGAATATACGGAGGATGAGATACAAGTGTTCACAAAGTACACAGAACAATATTTATGAAGAACATCTCGAACCCTTTTTTTCTCCTTTTTTGTTATTGAGACAAAGATTATTTATGTATGTAATATTTATTTGCTTACTATGGTATATTATTTATTTATTATTTATTTGTTCACTGTTCTGTTACAGAGAACAAGGAAATTGGATAAAATTGCTGTGGTATGAAAAGGGGTAGGATTAAATAAGCTCTGCTTCTTCCTACTCCTTTTCGGACGTGCTGTAATGAAACAACTGGAATTGTGTGATGCATTACATTGTATCGTATGCATGTTCCAAATAAACTGAAACTGAACTGAACTGAACAAATCATGGCAGAGTTCACGAGAGCCAACAATGACTACTTTTGGACAAACGATGATCCAGAACCTTATTTTTTGGAGCCCAAATATACGGAGGATGAGCTAAAAGTTATAAAACTGAGTGATTAGCAGATCCAGCCAGTAGCAGTATTTCTAAATGCTAAACAAGAAATACAAACTACGAATAGAATACGACAATCAATAGATGTATAGATGTTTTTTCAGAGGGCGCAATAGATGACCTTCATTAGCTGCATTGTTAGCCACCTCGTACTTGCCGTGTATTACAAATTAAAATGCATTTAAAAAAAGTTAAACTTATGTGTTCTTGTCTTACGTAGAGATCGTGTAGGCAAAATTCCCCCAAAATTGCAAATCCCCTTTGTAGTTCTATCGTTATGATATTTATAACACCTTTAAATAAGTCTCATTGGTCCCACAATAGTGTATTGAAAGTGTGTTGTCCAAAATCTAGCCTTGATGCTGGAATTCAGACTTTCATAAGCTCTTCTGGGAAAATGCGGTTGTGTATGATTGTAGCTTTAATGCTAATAAGATGGCTGTGTGCCTCCAACAAGTGCTATTTTGCACTTTCTCAACGTTTTACAGATACACTGGAACTTTGCCCTTGTCCAACATAACAGATGCCGTATAGCACATGACATTAAGGAGTGGGACAGGAGGACACCATCTTTAGCAATGCTAGCTATGTTAGCTTCAGCACTGCTAACATTACACTCGTATTTTAACAGCGACGTCATGCTCCTGTTGCCTGAATAACAACAACATGATGTGAATTACAGCATCCACACATGTAGATGACTGACAGAGTTGGCAGTGCTTTCTTTAGTTTAAGATCTGTAGCGAAGCCTGATTTTTATTTTTATTTTTCCCTTTCTTTTTTTTTACATTTTAACAGCAACATTTAGCTAGGTTAGCCTATTCCCTGAATAAAAACAACATGATGTAACTTACAACACCCATGTTTTTAAATGACTGGCAGATCTTATTATACAGATAACTTATCCTAGGTGTAGTTCTGATAGGCACCAATCGTATGTATGGAAACACTGGTATCTCTGCCTTTTATAGAATGTGTAGACACATTTTTAAAGTATATATATGTTGTTTTTTTTATTGCTGCTTTTATTTATTTTTTAGATGCCTTTTACTGAATATGCATAAGTACTGTTTTTAATAGTATGTGATAATGCCTTCTATACTGTATTTTGTTTGTTTTATGTACTGTATGTCTGCTTGGGCGTTGGAATCTGCAATAAAGCTTGATTGATTTAAGATGTGTAGCGAAGCCTGCTTTTTTTCTTCTTTTTTTTTTTTTCTTTTTTTTTTTCTTTTGTTTACAAAGCGCTGGTCGTGTACAGGGAGCAGGCTCATTGAGCTAGGGCAGGGGTCGGCAACCCGCTGTTTGATGTGGGTTCACAGTGTGGCGCATTATTAGTAAAAGTGTTAAAGTTTTTTATACCGCCACCGTCAGTGTAACCTGTGTGGTTGTTGACCAACTATGCCTTGCTGTCACTTACGAATACGTGGGCGAGCAAAAGCCCCATACAACGTGTGTCTGGGCCGGCACGCTGGATGTAGTGGGCGCTAAATGCTGTACCATCACAGCACGTTCGAGAGAACAATTGCCCTGAAATTCGTAGACTGCCGGAAAAATCGGGAGGGCTGACAAGTATGACACTGTCAAGCGCCATTCATATAAAACTCGCGGGCCGCACTAGTACTCAATTTACATATTAAGGTGTGGGCCGCGTGTCTGAGACCCTTGGTTAATACATAACACAAAGCAAAAAAAAAACTTTGTATGCAGTGTTATCTCATTTTAAATTTCGAAAGATTTTTGTGGCTCCCATTGTTTTCTTTAATTAGTGAAACTGGTCAAAATGGCTCTTTGAGTGGTAAAGGTTGCCGACCCCTGAGCTAGGGGAATGTCAAAGGCCGTTTTACGCCCATGAAGAGGGAGGTTTTTGCTTTATGGTGGACATCCCAAAAAGTCACGTCTTCAAAGGTCAATGTTTTTCAAACAGCTTTCATAAACAGGTTCAAGCACACATGTTACTGTTGGAACGTCTTGGAAAAGTCCCCTGTGAACAGAAGAGGACTTATCATTTTCTAATATTTGATAACGGAAAAAACCCCACCATTTATTCACACTGCAGGAATGAATCAGACTATGATTGGTGTCCCATCCCCATCACTTCCAACACACATACTGGTTACATCGCTGGATCTTGGCGGCGCTTAATTACTCCCTGGATGTGACACATGTTCCCAATTTGTGGCGTCTGGTCACTGCGCGGGACATGGCGGGGGTGGTGGTGAATGAGGAGGGGGATGCGAAGGTGGAGATAACGGCAGAGAAGAGCCTGAAAGACAAGCCGGGGGGTTGCTCACAAAAGCGGAAAGAAAGATGGAAGGAAAAGTAAGAAGAGGGAGGAGGCAGCTCTTGAGATGGGGGTCGGTGGGGGGGTGGGGAGGGGGTCCGCAGGTGGGCGGCTTCAAAGCAGCGCATTGGGCCGAGGAGCGGAGGTTAACAATGTGACAGTCCATTTGCTGCACCCGCCAGACGTGAGGCGCACATGTGATGGACTTGGACTGCTGCAGCACTACAAAACATGCACACGTGTGTGTGTGTGTGTGTGTGTGTGTGTATGTGTGTGTGTGTGTGTGTGTGTGCGTGGCGGCAGGGAGCTCTATGTGGAGACTTTATCCATACTATAAAAAGGTACTGAGACATCATAAGCGTTTATGCAAGGTTCTGAGAGGTGTCAGTGGGAACATTGGGCAAACACTTTGTAAAAAGGCTTTGCTACACATCTTAAAACTAAGCCTGAAGTTCGGGTAACCCTCAGTTAGATACAGATGCGGGCACTGTAAGATTGATGATGTTGTTTTTCTTCAGCATACAGTACAGGCCAAAAGTTTGGACACACCTTCTCATTCAATGAGTTTTCTTTATTTTCATGACATTGTAGATTGTCACTGAAGGCATCACAACTATGAATGAACACGTGTGGAGTCATGTACTTAACAAAAAAAAAGGTGAAATAACTGAAAATATGTTTTATATTCCGGTTTCTTCAAAATAGCCACCCTTTGCTCTGATTACTTTTTCGCACACTCTTGGCATTCTCTCGATGAGCTTCAAGAGGTAGTCACCTAAAATGGTTTTCACTTCACAGGTGTGCTTGAAAATCATCGAGAGAATGCCAAGACTGTGCCAAGCAGGAGTCAGAGCAAAGGGTGGCTATTTTGAAGAAACTAGAATATAAAACATGTTTTCAGTTATTCCACCTTTTTTTTTGTTAAGTACATAACTCCACATGTGTTCATTCATAGTTGTGATGCCTTCAGTGACAATCTACAATGTAAATAGTCATGAAAATAAAAAAACGCATTGAATAAGGAGAGGGTGTGTCCAAACTTTTGGCCTGTACTGTATATGCTAACCTGTTGCTGTTAAAATGAGACTCTATCGTTCGCACTGCACCTAACTAACATCCTCCTGGCCCACTCCTTAATGATGCAATGTTGTGTGTCATACATGGCATCTATTGTGTTGGACAAGTGCAGAGTTACGGTGTATACATATATAAAAAAGTGGATGACACATATGGTTGGAGTCTTAAATTAAGGCCGTTTTAAGGGTTTGTGTGTGTAAAAGGATGTAAAATGTGCTTGCACTGCAAATTCTGCTGCACGCATGCACGCGTACACACATACACGCACACACACATACACGCACACAAAGGCCAGTAACTGCAAAACACACCTCCAAATGATAAAAAACGACCACATCATTTCTCCGCTGATGCCAGCTCCCACTTCCATAAACTAACTAACACACTGACTATTAAGGACATCAATACTCTTTACACATTGTAAGTTGTACTATTGCAAAAAAACAACAATTATGTCTTACTTTGACAAGAAAAAAAATAATTTTAAAAGGAAAAATATATATTTTTAGGAGACAAAAGTTATAGTGGTGCATGAAAAAAACACATTACAGTATTATTTAATACAACCAAAAAATATGTTTTTTCAAGGAAAAAGTAATCTTTTTAGGACTCAAACGTTGTAATACTGCGAGAAAAAACAGTTATATTTCATCGTGACATGAAAAAAACTAACATTTTATAAAGAAAAACATGTTTTTTGGAAACAAAATGTTTAACACTGCAAGAAAAAACACAAATTATGTCTTAAAGGGAACTGCAATTTTTTTTAATTATAATTATCTTTTCTTATGTAAGACAAGCACACATATGTTTTTTGTCTTTTTCATGCATTTTAACTTGTGAATAAATGCTGGCAAAAGTCATAACAACGGATGTAATGTGAGTTGCTTTATTCCGCCATTAAAGAGCTCTAAAAAACATCCAGAAACCTCCATGAATGTTTTATTTACATGTTGTAAGTATACATGTAATGTAGTAACACGCACATTCATAATAACATTTAATATTTAAGTATTTTGATCATTTTAAGCATACGGCGGCATATTCATTTCATGAACGCATCACAACGTTGGCTATTTCCTTCAACAACAACACTACTAATCATGTGAAAATTTCCCCCTCTGTCTTCCTTTTTTATTCTCTCTATCCCCTCCTGCTCCGGTCCCACTGCGCCAAACATTGAATAAATCCAATTAATAAAGCCAAACACAAATAAGGCAACCAGAGAAGTATCCCACATTTCTCTTTGGTAAAGTAAATCTACACAGTAAACATGGGCATCTACGTCAACAATATGATTTGCCTGAATAGCTGAACAGGACAAAAAAAAATCATGTCAAACTTTGTAAGAAACAACGATGAATACTTTAGGACAAATGATGATCCAGAACCTTTTAGTTTTGAGCCTGAATACAAGGAGGATGAGCTACAAGTTTTAGAAGCTGAGTTATAAGCAGATCCAGAAAGTAGCATTATTGGTAAGGGTTGAACAAGAAATACAAACTAAAAACATAATAAAACAATCACTTACTGTATAGTATCTGCTCTCACTGGGAGCTGACTGATGAGATGTTTATAGATTCTCGTTTGGATGGCAAATTAATCATAATCCTCATGAAGGTGGAAAAAAACAAAAAAACGAGCATCTTTTCATTTTTTTTCTTGCGATCTAAGGGTATAAATTGGATGTTAAAAATGACCAACTTCTCAGTTTATAGCCACAACATTCTACTATACAAGTGAGAGGCATGATTTATAAACCAACACAGAGGCAATGCAGCAAGTCACCAGTTCAGTATGACAAAAGCGCCATAAGATAGTTAGCTCTGTGATCATGGCGCTGCTAAAAGTAGTTCCTCTGCGTTAGTGCTTATAATAACAATATAGCTAATACTTAGTTTACATCTCGTAACCTGAATATTAACCGAGTTTTGCTGGTGTTTTTTTTCATGGGCGCAATAGATTACTCGCACTAGCTTCATTGTTAAGCCTCCTCAAACTTTCTGTAAATTACAAATTGGAATGCATAAGAAAAAGATAGACATGCGATCTTGTGTCACATTAGAGAGAGAGTGAGAGAGAGGTTTATTTAGGACAATGCACACTGATGAACAATCTGATTTACAGATTGTATATGAGCCAGATTATAGCATATTTGCTCATTTACATCTGAAGTCCCAAAACATAAAAACAAAAACACAGGACAATAAAACATTACTATGTCAAAAAAAAAAGAGACAAAAAATAAAAACAATGAAATTAGTCAAAGTGATCACATCACTGGGGATTTTTAAGAAACAATTTAAGATGCTTTTTAAAAATTTAAAAATTAGGACATTCTCTAATATTACTGGGAAGTCTGTTCTAAAAATGTAAATGGTAAATGAGTTATACTTGTATAGCACTTTTCTACCTTCAAGATACTCAAAGCTATTTTCACATTCACCCATTCACACACACATTCACACACTGATGGCGGGAGCTGCCATGCAAGGCCCTAACCACGACCCATCAGGAGCAAGGGTGAAGTGTCTTGCTCAAGGACGCAATGGACGTGACTAGGTTGGTAGAAGCTGGGGATCGAACCAGGAACCCTCAGGTTGCTGGCACGGCAACTATGCCAACCGCGCGATGCCATCCCCCATGATAAAAAATGACTTATTTGGACCAGCAGAACTGTTTGTCCAAAGGTTGTTTTTTCTCTGGAGGAGACTCTGATGCCAAAACCACTGTCAGTCCTCAGTTCGATGTATGTGGAGAGAGGCGGTGAAGTCCACGAAGAACCTTATCAACTGAACAACTCTTTTTCAAATGAATACAATTTTCAAACTTGAGCATTTTATATTTAAAAAAAAGTGCAGATCCCCTTTAATATGACAAGAAAAAAACGACAAATTTAAAAGGAAAAATACCTATTTTTAAAGAGACAATAGTTATAATACTGCAAGAACAAAATGAACAAATGTATGGGAAGTAATTAGAGACAAATACGACTCATTAGCATTAAAGCTATAGAAACACAAAACGACGCATTCCCAATAAAACTTACTAAAAGCACTTTGAAACGGTCTAAATTCCACATTTAGACCACACACGTCCAATACACCAGTGTTTTTCAACCACTGTGCCGCGGCACACTAGTGTGCCGTGAGATACAGTCTGGTGTGCCGTGGGAGAATATGTAATTTCACCTATTTGGGTTAAAAATATTTTTTGCAAACCAGTAGTAGTAATCTGCAAATGTGCCGTAGTTAAGTGTCTGGGCTTCTAGAGCTCGGCAGAGTAACCGTGTAATACTCTTCCATATCAGCAGGTGGCAGCAGGTAGCTAATTGCTTTGTAGATGTCGGAAACATGTTTTTTTGTGATCACAATATGCGGGCGACAGTGTGCAGATAAAAAAGGTGTCTAATGCTTAAACCAAAAATTAACAAAAAGCGAGTGCCGTTAAGAAAAGGTATTGAAGTTTAGGGAAGGCTATGCAGAACTAAACTAAAACTGAATGCTGGACGACAGCAAAGACTTACTGTGGAGCAAAGACGGAGTCCACAATGTACATCTGAACATGACATGCAATCAACAATCTCCCCACAAAGAAGGATAAAAACAACTGAAATGATTATTGAATGCTAAAACAAAGTAGACGCGGAAAATATCGCTCAAAGGAAGACATGAAACTGCTACAGGAAAATACTAACAAAAGAGAAAAAGCCACCAAAATAGGAGCGCAAGACAAGAACTAAAACACTACACACAGGAAAACAGCAAAAAACTAAAAATAAGGCACGGCGTGATGTGACAGGTGGGGACAGTACACCTACTTTGAGACAAGAGCTATAGTGATGCATGGTTGGTTATGGTTTAAATTCATATCCAACAATTGCGACAATGAGTTTTTATTGTCAACTGAGTTTCGTTTTCAAATTATTTCTGCTGGTGGTGTGCCTCCGGATTTTTTTAGCGCAAAACATGTGCCTTGGCTCGAAAAAGGTTGAAAAACACTGCAATACAGGACTGCAGGGGACCTCTTCGCATTGCTGAAAAATACTTTCATATGGGAATACCGTAGTACTTCATTCAAGGGCTACCAACACAACTTGAGCGTGGCAAGGAGGGAAAAAAAAGAGGAGAAAGTGCACGAATGTGTGTGTGTGTACAAAAGAAAATAAACTGGAGGACGGACTAAGCTGATTAAGTATGAATGCTAAGCTTTGTCAATCCACACAATGGCATACAACCCGCTTTGTACTTTGCATATATGAGCAACCTCGCTGCAGATGACTCAGAGTGTGGCGTCAAAGCAGCCCCCTGCCCGCTAATTGCCATCCAGTCCACCTCACACTAAACTCCATTAGGGGAACAATAGCACAGAGGCACCTGTAAAGCCCATGAAAGCCCGCTAGCGGTTAGCCTCGGTGGAAATGACCCCCACTTTGCCTCCTTTTTCTCGGCGTCCAACCCTGTGGGCTGGATCCAACCTACTGCTGACAACTGGGGGAAAAAATCCCTCATTAGAGGCTTCACGCCTGGGCTCCACCGTGGGGGGGCTCCCATGCACTGTTGCTTCCCGCACGGGAAGGGCTGGAAGGGACCAGCCTGCAGCACACGGACGCAATAAAACAGGCGTCTGAAGGAGCCTCTGGCCTGGGCAGGGGGGCTCCTGAAGAATGTGTGGAAGACTGGATAGAGAAGAGACCTCCACCAAGGCACAACCGTATAGAATTATTCCACAAGGTCAATGCATCATTCTGAGAGTTGTTCCTATTGTTTGGTTCATATATCTGACACAGGTCTCGTGCATAGAGAAAACACCATTTGGCTACTTTTGTCTATCACTATTTAAGACGATGATGATCCCCCCCCCCCCACCCCCCCCCCATGGGCAAGGAGAGACAAATTCGGAGCAGCTGTCCAAAAAAAAAAAAAGTCGACCCGCCTCCACTGTGAGGAGCATGACAAACGCCGGCACTAATCTTAGACTTGTTGCACTCGCACGAGGACAACAAAAAACACCTTTTTCTCGGTAAACACCCGTCACCAGGAGGACGGTAACACCGGAAAAACTGAATCGGGAGTCCATTTCTGTCATGTTCAGGCCAAAAAACATGACGACATCTCGACAGATTAGTGAGTCTGCAAGTTGTGCTGCGATAAAAAAGCGTCCTTACAACCAAACAGGGGCGCAGTAGCAGGATCTTAAAGACATGACATACATTGTGTTACGATTAAGTTGCAAAAGCACAATATTTAAGGCTACATGTAATTGTACCTTAACCCATACAAATAAATATATATATATTCTGATCTCAGGTGCAATAACTGGTTAGCTGGTGGAATGGTTTTATATTTTTAAATGCAAGTTACCTATATTTTCTTCATGCTTCATAAAGCTGAATTAATTTCTATTATTGGAGTCCATTTTTGTCCCTTTACTGCTCCGTAGGTGTATTTTGGACTAGCAAGACAAATAATGTCTGCGAGTATTACTGCAATAGGCGCTGACGTAAAAGCCTCTTTAGTGATGCAACGGGGTGCAAAAACTTACAAAACCCTAAAATATATAGCGATATATTGCAAAACATACTAGATAGGGGGCCCATAAGGGTACTTTTGGGGGTCCGTTGCTGTCCGTGTGTATGTTATACAAGTTAATAACATTACAAGTAACCTTAAAGTTATAGACGTACAAGCAATCTTTTCAAGATACATGCAAGTCTGAAATAAACAATATTTAAAGATAGGTGCCCCAAAACATACAATCTAAACCAGGGGTAGGGAACCTATGGCTCTAGAGCCAGATGTGGCTCTTTTGATGACTGCATCTGGCTCTCAGATAAATCTTAGGTGACATTGCTTAACACGATAAGTAATTAATCATTCCGCTGGTAATCACAGTGTTAAAAATAACGTTCAAATTGTAAAACATTCTCATGCATTTTAATCCATCCATCCGTTTTCTATCGCACCTGTTCAAGAAGTCGCATTAATGGTAAGAAGTATTTTATTTATTATTGGTTAGCTTTAGAATAACAATGCTATTAAAAAGAATAGGAGACTTAATATATACTAAAAATGTTGGTCTTACTTAAAAATGTTTAATTGTTTAGTTGTATTCAGTGTTAAAAAATATTGTATGGCTCTAACGGAAATACATTTTGAAATATTTGGCTTTCATGGCTCTCTCAGCCAAAAAGGTTCTCGACCCCTGCTCTAAACACTAGAATACGCCATTGATATAATTATTGGAGTACAATTATGTCTCTCTTCGGAACCGTGTGTCTAATTTGTGATGGATCAAGGACAATGGAAACAGAAGGGTACATTTTCCAAGGGCAATGTGTTTGGATTAGGTTCAAATAAAACTAGAAAAGGTGCTTAAAGTACAATATTTAAGTGTTGCACATCACCCCATGTGGAAAATGATTGGCGCACATTTCTGACAGTTTGAGGACAATGGAAACACAATTGCACCCATTGTGTTTGGATGTGGTTGACATTCAAGCGGGAAGGGTGTAAAAGTACACTATTATTAATGCAATTGCTGGACCTATCATTTATGGCAAAAAGGGGTAAAAAAAACAAAAATAACTGATTTTTTTTAATTTCACAATGTATAAGGGTGTACTTTTGGAGGATGCGTTGGACGTTTACCTCTCGTTGAGTGAATTCCAGTAGATGGGCTCCATGCTGCTGGCCGTGGTTCCCAGTAAATCCAGTATCAGCACCAGCAGTACCCACAATCCATTGCCACTCCACGGACACGCCATGTCGAGCCAACTTCGGAACCGGGACACAATAAGACCAAAGACGCCAAGCTGCAGGTCCACGGCTAGCTGCTGAGGATGGGGTCCAGAAGACGGAGGTCAGAGGTCAGGTGCAAAAATACAGTAAGGGCGCTCAGTGTCCAAGCTGGACTATTTTGGTCCACATCCCATGTCTTCCACTCTAATGAGCCATTGGTGGTCCTTGTGCAGAGGGAAAAGGTGCTGGTCCAGGACTTTAAATAGAACTCCAGTGGATGTTGTCAAAAGAAGCCAGCAGAGAGTCCTTGCAAGGCAAACAACGCTCCCTTCTTGTGTGTGCGCCCTCTCCCATTACCTTCTCATCTCATGCAACACGCCACCAAACTAACAATAATATTGCAGTTTTTTAGAGGATGCAACGTAGAGTCCACATGTCCAGTCTAGTCCTGCACAATCCTTTTAATATCTGACTCGGGGCAGCTTTGTAAAATCCAAAAATCCTCAATTTGCAGCGGATTTTGTAGGGAATTAAAGCAGTAGATCCAAGAGTCGGTGTCGGTATCAGTTGGCATACACAAGGATCCAGTAGGGGGGAACAAAAACTTGCAAAGTGATTGATTGAGAATATAAAATACAGTTTACAAAAACACAAGCGAGCGTAGGTCCAATGTGTGATCCGGTCACGACACAATCCGACCGGTCCGACCTGCTCGGAGGCTCGCTGCACACTGGAAGATCCACTGGAAGATCCACTGGATCACCACAAGCAACCAGAGAGAGAGCACGAGGGGGGAGGACTAATCCCCTTTTTCTGACTGGCAGGCAGAGAGCGTGAACGCAGCACAATGCAATCAGACTTTAGAGGGGGGAAATGAAAGAAAAAGGGAGGGGGGGTGTAATAAAATCTATGTATGAGCTCTTGATTTGGACCTTTATTCTCTAAAAACAGGGGGGTGGGGGGGGCACTGAAGAACATTTAAAACCGGCGTGGAAGAGCACGAGCGTCACTGGTGCATTTACGTAGTATTACAAGTCGTGCTTACCAATACTTTCATTCCTGGTAGGATCCTGCGGGAAGTGTTTCAGTTTCATCGTAATGTTGTCAAACAGGACAACAACAAAAAAAAAGCAAAATAAACTAATAAGGAGCAGGAAATGGGAAAAGTCCGACAAGGTCTTTAGGATGAATTCACTTGGGGGATCAACACGGCAATATAGGGCAAATCCGGGGCTCGACTGCCACCATGTGGCCGGTGTAGTGTACTGCACGCCAGAGCAAGTTGGCCGACACACAAAAAAAAGTCAAGCCTGAAGTGATGCAAACGAATGTATTAAAATGCATGCCCCACAATCAAACAGATTAGCAGAGAAATATAAGCTACAAAATATGCAAATCAAAAAACAAATAGATGCCAAAATAAAAATAACAATACAAAATACAATGGTAATTGGTGGTTTTGAATGAAAAATATGAATCTAAATAAATATGGCAAGTTTGTTTCTGTGTCCTTTTGATGAGAACTATAGATACGAATATCAAAATACCATAACTAAATATATTCTAATGAACTAATCAAAATGCGGTTAAAATCAAATATAACATATTTGTGGAAAAACATTTACTTTACTTTCTTTTCCAAGATTTGTATATTTGCATTTTAATGTTTTTCAGTTTTATGATTGCCCAAAAATGTAGACGCTATAATTCCAACAATTATACCAAACATGTTGTTTTGTTCCAAATGTTTGATATTGTTTTAAATGTGTACTATGTGATGTTTACAACTGCAGCATCATTGCAGCGGCGGCCTCACTTAGTGGGCCGACCTTCAACTCTCCTCCATGACTGCATCCTCTGCCTCCCTGGTGGCTGCAACTGCACCCTCCCACACCCACCCCACCCCCACACAAAAACCAGGGATGGCTCCCAGTGACTATCATGCACAACAAGCTGGGGATGCTGCAACACAAAAGGATCAAAGAGGGAAACACACGTGATGGGAATGAAACTCACAGTAGAATACAGTACACATGTGTGTGTGTGTGTGTGTGTGTGTGTGTGTGTGTGTGTGTGCTAGGTGTTGTATGGTGAAGCTCAGGGCCAGACTGATGCTGAAGGATAACGATGTGTAGCTGAGATTTATCAGTGATGAGGATGCTGCTGTACTCCAACACACACACAGGGATGTAGGAGGAGTATTACAGAAGGAAAGGCGAGGAGTTGTTGCAACTTGTGATGTGCAGATCACACACTGGTAGCCGACTCTGACACACACACATTTATTTAGACACACAATATGCTAACCACTATAACAACACCCATCCATCCATCCATCTCGTTTAACTGGCATGCAATACAAAAAGTTGTCAAAGGACCTCATGGATAAGATGGTAGACCTGCACCAGACTGGGCCATCAGTTTGAAGCTTGGTGAGAAAGAGACCTGCACTATTGGTGCTGCAGTTGACAAGTGGAAGAAATACAAGATAGCAATGCAATGATAGAAATGCAAGACTTGACCTGGTGGGGTCAAAAATAATTGAACCTTCAGGCCTCAGCCAGAACACTGAAGAAGGTTTATCGGATGGGTCTTTCAGTATGACCAAAAAAATATTATCATATTTTTAAGTTCCTAAATCAACATGGCATCCATTTTCTATACAACTTACCAATGGAGTCACTGATAAGCTGGGGCATATCCCAGCTGACCTGACCCTATACAGGTAAAAGCCAGTAAATTAGAATATTTTGAAAAACTTGATTTATTTCAGTAATTGCATTCAAAAGGTGTAACTTGTACATTATATTTATTCATTGCACACAGACTGATGCATTCAAATGTTTATTTCATTTAATTTTGATGATTTGAAGTGGCAACAAATGAAAATCCAAAATTCCGTGTGTCACAAAATTAGAATATTACTTAAGGCTAATACAAAAAAGGGATTTTTAGAAATGTTGGCCAACTGAAAAGTATGAAAATGAAAAATATGAGCATGTACAATACTCAATACTTGGTTGGAGCTCCTTTTGCC
This sequence comes from Nerophis lumbriciformis, assembly GCF_033978685.3. Taxonomy (NCBI): domain Eukaryota; kingdom Metazoa; phylum Chordata; class Actinopteri; order Syngnathiformes; family Syngnathidae; genus Nerophis; species Nerophis lumbriciformis. The sequence goes on from NC_084552.2 coordinate 38,845,391, forward strand.
TCAATTACTGCGTTAATGCGGCGTGGCATGGAGTCGATGAGTTTCTGGCACTGCTCAGGTGTTATGAGAGCCCAGGTTGCTCTGATAGTGGCCTTCAACTCTTCTGCGTTTTTGGGTCTGGCATTCTGCATCTTCCTTTTCACAATACCCCACAGATTTTCTATGGGGCTAAGGTCAGGGGAGTTGGCGGGCCAATTTAGAACAGAAATACCATGGTCCGTAAACCAGGCACGGGTAGATTTTGCGCTGTGTGCAGGCGCCAAGTCCTGTTGGAACTTGAAATCTCCATCTCCATAGAGCAGGTCAGCAGCAGGAAGCATGAAGTGCTCTAAAACTTGCTGGTAGACGGCTGCGTTGACCCTGGATCTCAGGAAACAGAGTGGACCGACACCAGCAGATGACATGGCACCCCAAACCATCACCCAACCATGCAAATTTTGCATTTCCTTTGGAAATCGAGGTCCCAGAGTCTGGAGGAAGACAGGAGAGGCACAGGATCCACGTTGCCTGAAGTCTAGTGTAAAGTTTCCACCATCAGTGATGGTTTGGGGTGCCATGTCATCTGCTGGTGTCGGTCCACTCTGTTTCCTGAGATCCAGGGTCAACGCAGCCGTCTACCAGCAAGTTTTAGAGCACTTCATGCTTCCTGCTGCTGACCTGCTCTATGGAGATGGAGATTTCAAGTTCCAACAGGACTTGGCGCCTGCACACAGCGCAAAATCTACCCGTGCCTGGTTTACGGACCATGGTATTTCTGTTCTAAATTGGCCCGCCAACTCCCCTGACCTTAGCCCCATAGAAAATCTGTGGGGTATTGTGAAAAGGAAGATGCAGAATGCCAGACCCAAAAACGCAGAAGAGTTGAAGGCCACTATCAGAGCAACCTGGGCTCTCATAACACCTGAGCAGTGCCAGAAACTCATCGACTCCATGCCACGCCGCATTAACGCAGTAATTGAGGCAAAAGGAGCTCCAACCAAGTATTGAGTATTGTACATGCTCATATTTTTCATTTTCATACTTTTCAGTTGGCCAACATTTCTAAAAATCCCTTTTTTGTATTAGCCTTAAGTAATATTCTAATTTTGTGACACACGGAATTTTAGATTTTCATTTGTTGCCACTTCAAATCATCAAAATTAAATGAAATAAACATTTGAATGCATCAGTCTGTGTGCAATGAATAAATATAATGTACAAGTTACACCTTTTGAATGCAATTACTGAAATAAATCAAGTTTTTCAAAATATTCTAATTTACTGGCTTTTACCTGTATATGTCCATGCAAGCGTACAGGAATATATCTACATGAGCGTGTCTCTACAGTAATTAAGCAGCTTGATCAATTTTAAACTTAGAAACAAATTAATAATTTGATATGTTGAATAAAAACCACTGTAATAATGGCCACTAAGACATAATATACATAAAAAATTGTTACACTTAAATAATAGCTTTTTTACATTTTCAGGAAAAAAGCGTATATTTGATTTATTTTTAATTCATGAACATGTCACAAACTTGCTAAAATATCAAGCTAATAAGCAAAGCTGTGTTTTTAACATTTTATAGATTGTGTTTAAAACTCTGTCTCGGGTGTATTGTGCTTCTGTGCCTAATATTGTGCATATTGAACCCCAAGGTCACTGCGGCGGGAAATTTGGGAATTACGAGCAGAATTTATGTTTTGCAACTTGTGAAGGCTAAAATTAACTTCCTCTATAAAAAAGGAGCAATAAAACATTTGGCATTGGAAAGGACAGAACATAGCAAGCAGTCGTTGATCTTTTATTACACTTTTGTCTTCATTTTTTGGTCCTCCCTGTTGTCTTTGTACCTGCTATTCCCTTCTGAGGCGGAGACGGTCGCTAAGCAACAAGCACCACAGAAGTGCAGCTCTCCATCTAGATGGGTATTGCACCCCTCCCTCCCCTCGTCCCTTTGCCTGCATCCCTGTGGCTCTCAGGCATCTGCTTTCACCAAGCAAAGGTGGACACACGTCTTCAATAAAGAGGGACACCAGTTTGTCAAGAGATTTGCCTTTTATATATATACTGTAAATACATAGGAGAGCTGTCACAGCGCCACCTTTGACATATATTTAAGACATCAGCGCTGTTTTTGTGATAAACAGTTCATACTTTGTCAAAAATCTAACTTTAGGCCATATTCACATGATACCAGATATACTGCAAGTGCACCGTTTGTAATTATTTGATTATTGCATTAGCAAGCCAGTCAATGTGTGAAATGCCTCTTTAAAGGGACCTTTCTCTGACTTCTGATTAGCTAAAATGCCTTTCCAATCAGGGAGCGTGCTTACTTACAGATACACTCCTAAATATGGGGCACAAACAGCAAACATGGCCGTGTACAGTGTGTGTGTGGATTCAGACTGTGGGCTTACACATACTGTATGTGGTGTTCTTACGTCCATCCATCCGTTTACTACCGCTTGTTCCTCTCAGGGTAGCGGGACTTCCATACAAAAATAAAGAAGGTTCACTTGTGGTTTAGAATGTCTTGAAACATGAGGTGTTGCTAAGAACAAAAAAGATGTTTGGCATTTTACATACATACAAAAAACTTGAATAAAAAAATAATCTGTTTCTCATAAAAGTCGTCATGTGCATCCCTTTTGGAGGACGCATACCCGCTTTCTAATTGGCACGGGCTGTTGTGCACAAAACGTTGACCTCTGCCCGTCTCAGGCATCCGCTACCGTCACACTCTGCTCCCGCTGCTCCTCTGAGGCGGAGCCACATGGTCCCGCCCACCACAGGCACAGCCCGTTGTCTTGGCGGCTTGCCTGTGGTGAAGTGGCAGCGGAGATGGCAGTATCGTGGCCCTCGTCGTCAGAGGACGAGTCAGTCTCGTTTTCACTGGGCCAGGGGAACTGCCGCTGACCGCTGGAGGTGGCAAGGAGCGGCATGAAGGGATGGATGCTAGACAGGAGGCGAGAGGAGTGTTGACATTGATTGAATGTACTTGTGTTGTTGTAATGACGCAATACCTGACTCCGTTGGTGCAGTCCCAATGGGCCTGGAACCTGAGCTGAGGCTGGAGTACCTCCTCACTGCCACTGGGCGGCGTCACGCTGGTGTCCCACATTGATACAATGCCTTCTGTGTCCCCACTCAGCAGATACCTTCCCGACCTGAGATGGCATTTAATGTACTCAGAAGGAGCTTGAGGGCGGAGTCAAGGTGGGGAAATTTACACTTACGAATCGAGGTCAAAGTAGATGCGCTGATTGGTCGCCACGTTCCGCTTGAGGGAGAACACCACTTGACCCGGCTCTCGAATGTCCCAGCACAGAATCTCTGGATCCTGTCAGAGGTAACATTGGTGTAATGCTTCAATTACCTGCCGAGTCACTGCGTGCAGGGTCTCTAATTAGTGCCAGATCAAGAAAAAACACTTACATTAATAAAGTACTTCTGATTCTGATTAACAGCAGTGGCACAAGATGGCAGTAGCTGCATTTGAAGTATTGTGAGCAGTCAGCGTTCATCTAGCTCTCCATGCGCTTTAAAATGTTGCTGCTCAGCTGTCAAATATAGTCAACAATAATGTGCGTTCCACTTAATAAACTCATCGGCAATGTTAATGTTGACATAGCAATTTACCAACTTTACTAACATTGGTTCTACTGTTGCTGTTGTGTTGTTCATGCGTGACCATTTGGTCAAAGACGGCCCTTTGTTTTCCCTTACGCTTCAGCATGCACTACAAAATTATAATTAAATGGCACCTATGATGACTTCTTTGTGTTCTAGGTCAGTGTTTTTCAACCTTTTTTGAGCCAAGGCACATTTTTTGCTTTGAAAGAATCCGCAGGCACATCACCAGCAGAAATCATAAAAAAATGAAACTCAATTGACAGTAAAAAAATCGTTGTCGCAATTGTTGGATATGACTTCCGAAAGGGACAAGCGGTAGAAAATGGATGGATGGATGGACTTTAAACCATAACCAACCATGCATCACTATAGCTCTTGTCTCAAAGTAGGTGTACTGTCATGACCTGTCACATCACGCCGTGACTTATTTTGAGTTCTTTGCTGTTTTCCTGTGTGAAGTGTTTTAGTTCTTGTCTTGCGCTCCTATTTCGGTGGCTTTTTCTCTTTTTTTTGGTATATTACTGTAGCAGTTTCATGTCTTCCTCTGAGCGATATTTCCCGCAATTACTTTGTTTTAGCAATTAAGAATATTTCAGTTGTTTTTATCCTTCTTTGTGGGGACATTGTTAATTGTCATGTCATGTTCAGATGTACATTGTGGACGCCGTCTTTGCTCCACAGTAAGTATTTTCTGTCGTCCAGCATTCTGTTTTTGTTTACTTTGTAGCCAGTTCAGTTTTAGTTTCGTTCTGCATAGCCTTCCCTAATCTTCAATGCCTTTTCTTATGGGCACTCACCTTTTGTTTATTTTTCGTTTAAGCATTAGACACCTTTTTACCTGCACGCTGCCTCCCACTGTTTCCGACATCTACAAAGCAATTAGCTACCGGCTGCCACCTACTGATATGGAAGAGCATTACATGGTTACTCTGCCGAGCTCTAGACAGCACCGACACTCAACAACAACACATAATTTGCAGGCTATAATTGCTGGTTTGCAAAAAATATTTCTAACCCAAATAGGTGAAATTAGATCATCTCCCACCGCACACCAGACTATATCTCACGGCACAGTAGTGTGCCGCGGAAAAACACTGGTCTAGGTAATATGTATTGGCTATGCTTGGTTTGGTGTAAATTATGCTCCCCAGTCACTTTTATAACCCATTGTTTGAGTCTGTCTGTGAAGTCTGTAGGTTTGTGGAGGGGTTCCCAGATTACAAATGGCCCCACACACTACCCTCTCCAAAAGTATCATAATTCCTCTTCTGAAAATGTATACTCTTCAAAAAATATCTTGAAGTCGTCGCCACTATCCTTTTTCCAGACAAGTTGAAAATAAACTTCATACAGATTCACTCGGTCACAACATTATAAGCACACCTGTACACTCTTCAATTGATTCAGACTCTACATAAAAAATATGTTTTTTGCAACATTTATGTCACTGCATGTTGCACGTCTGCATTATTGTGCGCATGCCAAGATTAGATGAAAATATTACCTCATAGCCTGAAGCAGAGGAGCTTGACTTAATGTCCAAATAAGTACGTCCACCTCGACAATGTGACGTCACAACGTATTCAGACTGCAAAACCAAGCAAACAGAAGCCTCCAAGACTGTGCAAGCTCACGACAAAATGCATGAATCTTATTATTTAACACTATGGCATTGTTTAACACAAGTATTCAACTATGTAACGTTAATTAAAAGTAAAAAAGGACAACATTCACTATAGGTCCCCTTTAAAGTTGAACAACCAACTTGCTGTACAGTATAAAACGCAGAGGGGTTTTGCAGTGCAGCCGACGGACTATTGTAGTCAACGGCTCATCAGTGAAATAAAATTAAAAACATAAAAATAAACTACAAAATCTGCAAAAACTTGAAAGAACAAAACAAACAAAATACAATGTACAGACAAATGTTACACAAAAAGATTAGAAAAATATATAAAAAAGAGGGCTGTCAAACGATTAAAATATTTAATCGCGATAATCGCATTGTCCATCGTTAACTCAAAATTAATCGCAGATATACATCAGGGTTTCCCGCAGCGGCCGCCTTAACAACAAAGAGCCACTGCCTAAAGTCTTTTTTTTTTTTTTTTTTGTCCTGTCCAGCTTCTTAGGCAAATCATATAGTTGATGGAGATGCCCATATCAGCTGTTCAGATTTACTTTACAAAAGAGAAGTGTAGGATACTTCTCTTGTTGCCTTATTTGTATTTGACTTTATTAAATGTATTTATATTATCAATCGGTGCTAAACTAAAGTCTTAACAAGCTGCTACGCTTTGTACTGCCTCTGCCAGTACGTCTCTGCAGCACCCAGCATGGTCCCACCCACAGAACCATCTGATTGGTTACACGCAGAGCGGTAACAGCCAATCAGCAGTGCGTATTCAGAGCGCATGTAACAGCCAATCAGCAGTGCGTATTCAGAGCGCATGTAACAGCCAATCAGCAGTGCGTATTCAGAACGGTAACAGCCAATCAGCAGTGAGTATTCAGAGCGCATGGAGTCAGTGCTCACGGCAGAGGCAGGCAGAGAGGAGAGACGGTGCGGGTTAGCAGAAAGGTGTTTAGCAGGTGAGCATAATGCAGCGGACTCTCCTCAAATTATAATAAACACCTCCCAGTCGACTACTAGTAACATCACTATGAGCCCGTTGACGTTCTAGAAATATAAGCGCAGCTCAGCTCGCTCGCAGTCCTTTAGGTGAAGGCTAATTAGCTTTTAGCGTAACGTTAGCTCATTTTGCGGTGTGTGTGCGTGCGTGTGTGTGCGTTACGGACAGCAAAGCCCTGTCTGTCTGAGAGAAAGACAAGCATTATTGACCTACAGTTAACAACTAAGTTATTTCACTTTACCTTTTTCTGTGTTGAAGCAGCAAAAAAGGACATTATGTTAAATGAAGAGTTTCTGTCTCTGATAGTTGATATAATAATGTAACTGCATCATAAAGCCTACATGAACTCCATAGTGTTCAGGGATGAATAGTCTCTCCTATTGCTATTGTACTATTTTTTCAGCTATAGTTAAAAGTTAAAGTTAAAGTACCAATGATTGTCACACACACACTAGGTGTGGCGAAATTATTCTCTGCATTTGACCCATCACCCTTGATCACCCCCTGGGAGGTGAGGGGAGCAGTTAGCAGCAGCGGTGGCCACGCCCGGGAATCATTTTTGGTGATTTAACCCTTGATGCTACATTAATCACTAGTAATGTAGCAGCCTAGTTTTGAATGGCAGGGTCCCTGCTATCACATGTTGATAAAAATATAACATTTACATAATAAAAATCAACTAAAGGCTTCCAAAATGCTGTAATAAATTAAGCATGATGAGTTGAGCATAAGTCAGCATGTAGCCCCACTTTTAACTATTTTTTTCAAACGCTTATTGCAAACGCTTATTTACAGTAAGTCATTAATTTGACTTAGTCATTATTTTGACTTAGTAAATATTGACTTACTTATGTCATTATTTTGTCTTAGTAAGTCAATATTTACTAAGTTAAAATAATGACATACTTAATATCTCAGGTAACTAGGTCTGTTTTGTGTTTTGTTTTTACTTTACCGAAAAAATATCGAGATATATATCGTATATTGCCATTCAGCATACGGAGCGGAAAACACAACCAAAAATTGTAGGCTACTTCACCACAATCTGTAGTCTATTGCCCCCCCAGGCAGCGATGAGATGGAGACGTGATGGTGGCGACAGGCCAAATTACACTGTTCCTTACACCCACCTTCCCCGTCCGTCCGCCTGTAGAGACACCACCTCAACTAACAAATGTTCTTGGGGAAACACTGTTAACATAATTTTTCATCATTACTAAGTGTACTTAGACAGATCATTTTCAAGTTTTGACACCATGAACAGGCAATTAATTTGCTTTAATGAAATGTATTTTAAACTTTAAAAAATGGACAAACATGATTTCATGACAATTAAAAAAAATGCTTACTGTGAGTTGGTGTCTTGCCAGATTTTGTATTTTGTAGAAATACAGAATTTCCATTCCAGCTTTAGGAGCACTTGCATTCAGAGGAGGAGCTACACTTCTATGTTTAAAGAACAGTTTCACGCATTAATAACACAAAATGTGGATTGTTATGATCATGCTTTGATTGTCGAAAATGTTCGGTAATATCCATTCATCTATTTTCTCCCGCTTATCCCTTTTGCAGTCATTAGGGGGCTGGAGCCTATCCCAGCTGTAATCTGTTCTATTTCTACCTGAATAAATGCTTTTGATATTCTGTACATTACATGTTGTACAAGTTAATGGTCTTCATATTTCTGCATGGCAATGTTTGAACCTTCCCTATTGATAATTAAAATGTAATATTCAGCCTGCTAATCATTCTCTTTTGAGGACTCGACCAGAACATGTTATAAAATAATGTACACATATTCCTCAACTGATGTACTAGCATTTCTTTAGGTGCAAATATCACAGAACAACTTTACAAAACATCTCTGACAAATAGGGATGGGTACCTTTCACATTTAAATCAATACGGTACTTCTGGTACTTGGGAATCGATACCGGTACTCAATAGTACCAATTTTTGGTACTTTTGTGTGTGTTCATGTGGTAAATGTTTATTTGTTTTATTTATTTCTCTTTATCGATCGATCATCAAATATATCAAACCAATATCCAGTTATTTTTATAGTACATTCTTGCAATTGTTTTGCAAAGTTCTTCAACATAAAAACACTAAACTACAACAATAAAGTGTTATTTTCTTGGTATTGCACAAAATAAAACCTGGCTCCATGTACTGGAAAATATGTGATGGGGGTCTATGGACGCAATAAAATCTATTATTATTATTATGAATTAAGTTCAAAACAAATAAACAAGAGGATGGAGTAAAAATAAAGCCCAATTGTTTTTTTCCCCAAAAGGTACTAAACTACAAATGAAAGTAAAGAAAAAAACTTTACATTAACATTACAAAGTACAGTACAAGTACAGCCAAGTTACCGGCAGAGGGTCAAAAAGGACACGTGTGCGTTAATCGCTCGTTAAAAAAATGTGTGCCGTTATTGAAATTTATAGTGAACGCGTTATCACGTAAACTTTGACAGCCCTAATAAAAAACCATGAAAGCCCACCCCCTTTTGATTGCGGATATATGTGTGGACATTTGTGAAGTAACATCCTCTCCGATTGTTGATTGCTTCTAATTAACATAAACCTTTTTGCAATTTATGTAAATACGTATAATTAGACCATTTACTTTGTTTTACGTTTCTGGTGTGGATTTCAGTTTGTATAATTCAATCCAACAATATGCTACATGACAATACAAATATTAAAAACACCACCAAAAAACTACAGTAAATTCACAGTATAACAAATGTGGTAAAGGCCAGTGAGCCTGATTACGTTGCAGAATGTGGCCATGTGTACAAACAAACCTTGCGCCCGCCCGTGTACAGGTAGTTGCCGTCGGGCGAGAAGAGCAGGTGGGTTATCCCCCCATGGTGGTGGGCGGGCAGCAAAGTCAGCATGGTGCCGTCCTGGCACGAGTAGAGGGCCGTGCAGCGCGAGTACGAGCCACAGGCATAGAGCGACTGGCAGGGGCTGAAGGCGATGCAAGAGATGATGCCGTTTTGGCCGCTCTGCTTCTTCACTGCAGAGAGAAAGTCACATTTCACACACCAGGCAAAGCTTTTCTATTTAACAATTAGCCTTATGCTAACCGCCCATGAGGAGCCTTTTAGCATGTGTTTTGGCAGAAAGGCAGATGTTTATTATCATTATCATGAGTCAACAGAGCCAAAAACAAGAGTGACAGTGGCTCACTTCATAAAAAAGAAAATCGGACCGTAACCAAAGAGATTCCGCATCATTAGAGGGAAAAAGATAAACCCTCAAAATTGTGTGAAGTGCATGAAAAACCATTTAAATATCCCTTTTTGTTGTGCGTAACTAAAAACCAAACAAAACAAGTTTGTTCTTCTTGGCCCATTTTAGGATACGCTGTCAAAATGATTCTCGTCATATTCGTCTTGTTAACTCTAAGGCACTTTTGCCCGTGAACGCAGCACGCCAACGCCTTCTTAAAAGTCCTTAAACGACACCAAGCAGATGCTGCGCGCAAAATTGAAAATTCATTGTTTGTTTTAACAACCTTTGCTGCAACACTGGATTTTTGCAAAAAAAAAGACATTGCTAGACATCTGCCAAGGCCACAAAAACAAAACAGTTTTATTTAAAAATGAGGGCCGTTGGCTGACCTATGGTGGGTCGCTCCTCGCAGACTCGCCCTGGTCGATCCGTGTAGAAGACGCGGACAGTTTTGTCAAAGCCGCAATAGAGCTGCGAGCCGTCGGGGGAAAAGCAGAGCGAGTGGGCGGCCGTCAGCTCATCCAGGTGGTTGTAGGGCCGGAAGCTGGCTCGCACTTCACCGTAGAAGGCATCCCAGATGTGGACCGGATTGTCACGGCTACTGCTGGCCAGACTGTGGATGTCATATGTTTAGTTGTCAGTTAATGTTACACTACATAAAATATTTACAAACTTGTTTCACCTTTAATTCATTTATCGGAGTACAACGGTGGATGTTTTAGAATAGTTATAGTATAGTCTCTATATTGTCCTCTCCTGGTTGCTGCTCAGCTTGACATTGTTAAATTAGAGCGTTACAAAATGTTTATTTATCGAAAACTTATACATTGATACAAAAAGATTACACTCATGTATTCATCGTGACCATTCACCTGAACCTAACATTCCAAATCCCCAGACGGTCAACCTCGTTTATTTAATTCTAATTGTGGGCGCCAAACAAATGGCTGAACATAAATGCCGCTCAATGAGAGCGAGGAAAATGAGCTGAGACGCCACTGCAGCTTTATTTCAGAGCCGGCAAGCGGCCAATTATAAATCGCTGGACGGCTGTTGCTCGCCTGGAGCGATGCCCGGAACCTGGCCCGAAATCGCACAGCCATAACACAGGCTTGAATCCCCTCTGTATCAGCAACAAACTAAAACCAGCTGACGAAGAAGTACACAACTGTGAATTTAAAAAAAGAAGGTTAAAAGGATTAAAAGATGTGCGACCACTGGGGTGGCCTCGCAGGAGCCTCGCTCTCTTGATACGTACAACTCAGCAGATAAAGACGACCTCCTATCAGCTTCTTTTCAGTTCCCTCATCTCTAAGACAGACATGTCTGTGTGCCATCTTGGTGGGTGAGCAAACCCTAAACTCACCCCCATGTCCGGTAACTAAAGAAGGTCTTGGAAGTGGTGTGTGCGTGACAGATTGACCTGAGCTCACCGACATGTCCTTAGCCTCCCCCCAGCTACATATGCACTGATGTCATAAAAACTTTGCAAAAGAAAAAGTCTAAGCACGGCAAGGCCGACAAGGTTCTTTCAGTACAAAGACGAAGCTCCATTTGCGGGCTGACTCATGCTGAAAAAGTGAGGCAGACAAAACAAAGGCCAAAACTTTGACGGTCCTAATGAGCTCTAACAGCTTTTCTCCGCATAAACGCATCAACTGCTTCTCACCATTTGAGAGCTAAAACCACACAAAGCACTCACAAGCAGGAGTCTGGGTCCATCGAGTTCATTTTGGGGTACCAGCAGTAGTCGTAGATGGTGTCTCCTTCTGCCATCCTCAGCACTGGACTCTGTTAATGAAAGAACAAATATCACTTTGACAGCCAGAGATCTTATTGTGCTTTGTACAACAGAAAATGCACGTTTGAGAGCTGTTACTAATATTTTGGTTAGCCTATTTAGAGGGTCCTAATGTCAAATAAATACAAAGCAGTAAACAACAGTACTTTGTTTCCTGCTGCAACAGCTTGCAACATTAACGATGGCCTGATAGGACACCAGAGACATTCCAAAGGCCCAATAAGGCCTTTAAATTAAGACTAGATATTCGCATTCTACAAACCCTGTTTCCATATGAGTTGGGAAATTGTATTAGATGTAAATATAAACGGAATACAATGATTTGCAAATCATTTTCAACCCATATTCAGTTGAATATGCTACAAAGACAACATATTTGATGTTCAAACTGATAAACATTTTTTTTTTTTCAAATAATCATTAACTTTAGAATTTGATGGCAGCAACATGTGACAAAGAAGTTGGGAAATGTGGCAATAAATACTGATAAAGTTGAGGAATGCTCACCAAACACTTATTTGGAACATCCCACAGGTGTGCAGGCTAATTGGGAACAGGTGGGTGCCATGATTGGGTATAACAGTTTACCTCATGCCGTAGCTAGCTTATGGCTAATGCTGTAGCATGCCGTTGCAAGACAATGTGTTACTACGCTAAATAAACAGTTCCTCCATGTTTGCTCTTACAAAAACAATGTCGCTACAGCTTGGGTATTTTACAGGTTATGGAACGTAAATGAAGTATTGTTGGCAGCTTTGGGATGCATTTTCAAAGTGATTTAGAGGCATAATGGATTGCTCTCGTTAGCTGCATTGTCAGCCACCAAAAACAAGCCAATTTTTCTAAATTACAATGCCAAAAAAAAACAACAATTTTTTTTCTTCTTGTCTCTCATAAGGATTGTAAACGATTGGAAAAATTCTGAAAAAAAATCACTGTTCCTCTTTAATGTAATCGAGATATACCCGCGGAAAGCGATCTTTAATTTAAGATGACACGGGCGGCTTTCAGGGAGATAAAGTCTCCCAGCAACACAAAGCAAGTGTGAAGTCAGGCTCTCTGCATCTAACTTTTTGTCGTGGACATAAAGCAACAAAAGAAAAGAGTCTCTAAACACGAGTACGGTCTCTAATAACACCAGAAATAGATGCTAGATTTGTTGCCTGTTGTTTGTAATAAAGAAAGAGTGACTAAAAGGATTGGAGAAATCTTTAGAAAAAAATAAATCTCAACAATGTACATTGTACAATAGGCGGGCAACAATTGAAGAATATAGCAAAACAATATGTAAGAAAAAATATATACTGTATGTTAATACTATAATTAATAACCTATGTGTTTAAATACATTTATACAAGAGAATATGCATCATAGCAAATAATGTGCAGACGTCAAATTGACCACTCCCTTCTGAACCACGCCCCCACCGCCACAAGTATCTTGGCAATCGAAGGCAGAGCTATTCAACTACATAATGAAGAGGGCGGTAGTTTCAAGAGCACAAAGGCTCAAGGGGCCGGACATCTAAATGTGGATGTTTCGGCAGAAGGTGCCTACGCAGGTTATATTTCTGAGACTGTGTTTGCGTACTTGCAAAGTAAACATAGAGGATTTCACACTGGACTGTCAATAAATGTATTATTCTGCCCTCGTTTCCAGCGTGTGCAGCTAGTTAACAGTATGAAGAAAAAGAAGCTTTAGTTTTTGTTAAAAATTTATGTTCCTTCTTTTAAATTATTTTCATTCCTTAGTTGTATTTCTTGCACTTCTTCCTTTACTTAGTTTTTTTAAGACTGAAAATACAAACATAAAATAAACATAACAAAAGAAAACATCCAATGTGTATTTTACATAAATAATGTCCATTGTGAATCTTACATAATTAAAATAGAAAGTTAGTGTTAATATATTCACACAATGAAATACAAATGTTTACACATACAGAAATTGCACATTCACACACCAAACATTGTGAGTATCACTATTAGCGGTGTCGCCCTCTACTGGTCAAATTTAGCACTACATGTATTAAATGAGCTTTTCTCCCCAAAGTTATTCTCAGCCAAAACAACAACACAACCATGAATACAAAAGACATCACGAAGTCAGCAATTTCTATACAAAACTAACTAAATATATTAATGCACAAATGATATCTACTTACAAATGTTTGACCAAGTTTCGTAATGAAGCTTACACGCTGGGATTTCTTCCATTGTTGCTGCTTGTCTGGATCAATATGTTCGTTGCTTAAAAGGTCCGGCAGAAAACATTGAATCGAGCATTTTCTAGGGGTAGAACATTCATACCTTGTTGTCCATTTTTTGTTAAAAGTCAGATTTTTGGAATGTATTTTGATTTTTTCCCCCAAGTTTAATGAGTTATCACCCCACTGCTGCTTCACTGTGACACACATGCTTCACTGTTGCGCCCTTTGGGGTGACGGGAGTACTGCACACATGATGAACCCTAGTTTTAATGGTTTCATCAAGCCTATTTTGGTGATGTTCTGCAGGCCAAATAAAAAGCTTTGGCGGGCCAAATGTGGCCCGCGGGGAGCCAGTTACATCCACCTGATCTAGGGGAAAACCCTGGATCGACATCAGTTTTTTTTCAACCAGGGGAAGGGAAAAAGTAAGTTGAAGGAAAATACTGAGACCTCAAAGTGGATGATATTTATTGAATTAAAGAAATAAATCATCAAAAACATGACAGCGCATGTAGTTGACTTTGTGAAGCAGTTTGAGCGTATTACTGCCAGTGTGCACCATACTGAAGCAAAATGAGTTTAACATCAGCCAAAATAATATTGAAACGGCTGAGATAGGCTCCAGCACCCCCCGCAACCCCAAAAGGGAGAAGCGGTAGAAAATGGATGGATGGACGGTGGACATTTATCCATGACATTTTGGAGAAGCTGATGATGGGTTTAACGCAAAAGCAGCTGGGAGGAAATACGGTAAATGTTGAACATTAGTGTTACATTACTTCATAAAACTACTGTAGTTGTTTGTACTACATTCTATTGTATTGTTTTTGATCAAATATTTCTTACCTAAAAGTTTGTTTTATTTTTCAAAAGTCATGTTACAAGTTGAAATTATGTTGTTTTGCACCAATGGAATTGATTTTGATTAATTTCAATAGGCAATGGTGATTTTTAGATTTTCAGAAGTCTGAACCAACGTTTATGTAAAATGAATATTACTGTAATGTCACTAAAATATTAAACTGATTGCCTTATTTTTAGTTTGAAATACTGACTTTAGGATTTGTTTTAGCTATAAGCTTCAATCATCAAAATAATCAAGAAATGTGAAATATTTCCTTTAGTGTAGTGAATCTATGGAGCAAAAGCGTTTTTACTTTTCCAATTGAAGTACTGAAATAAATTAACCTTTCAAAAAGGTTATAATTTATTGACTTGCAGCTGCTTATTCTAGCTTCTAGAGGGCTAATCAAACACGCTAAGTACACTAAAAAAAAAACACTCACCATCTCAGCCAGCACATCCCAGTTGTAGGTGTAAGTCTCAGGAGGGAGGTTGTATACACGAAGCACATTGTCTGCACTGTTGCTCAGGATGCATGAACCATCCGGAGCCCTTAAGTAAGAGGGCAACACAGTAAACGGCATGTTGTTTGTAATGTGCTCTCACACACACACACACAACACACAACACACACCACACACACATTCACAGTTCAATATCCAGCCAACCATCCATTTTCTACCACATGTCCCTTTTGGGGTCACGGGGGGAGTGGAGCCTATCCCAGATGCAGGGTACACCTTGGACAAGCCGCTACCTCATCGCATTGCCAACACAAATAGACAATCATTCACACACTCGGGCCAATTTCGTGATGACAAACAGCATATCCCCAGCATGTCTTTGGAGGTGGGAGGAAGTACCCAGAGGGAACCGGCTCAGTGGCCTTGTGGTTAGAGTGTCCGCCCTGATATTGGTAGGTCGTGAGTTCAAACTAGGGCTGGGCGATATGGCCTTTTATTAATATCTCGATATTTTTAAGCCATGTCACGCTACACGATATATATCTCGATATTTTTCCTTAGCCTTGAATGAACACTTGATGCATATAATCACAGCAGTATGATGATTCTATGTGTCGACATTAAAACATTCTTGTTTATACTGCATTAATATATTCTAATTTTAAACTTTCATGCAGAAAGGGAAACCACAACTAAGTCAACTTACCAAAACTGTATTTATTAAACAGTTATTAAGCAGTGGCACAAACATTCATGTCATTTCAAAACAGAAAGTGCAAGATTGTCAGAGACATTTTAAAACAAGCTATGAGTGCACTTTTGTGCACGATGTCGCTAAGATGACATATCAAAACAACACTAAATTAAAGTGCACTTTTTGTACAGAATGCCACTACAATAGTTTAAAACATATAAAGTGCACTTTTGTGCATGATGTCACACAATATATTTCAATAACTGTCAAATAAAAATGAGCTGCATAATATGAAATCAAATGGTTTATGTCCTTCGCTATGTGGTAGGTTCCTGCGAACGTTATATCCTTCTGTTGACTATTTTTTTCATACGGTGTTGATCTGGAAATGGTTACTTTGGCATTTTGTGGTTGTGGCACCGAACGGAGATGTTGACATGCGGAGTTTCAAGCACTCTTCATTCTGTAGCGAGTGACTTTTCAAATGATGCTACAAATTAGCAGTAGGTGCTACTTTTTGTAGCAACGCTTTTGCAGCATACTTGTTCGACATCTTCCCGCTTGAAGCCAAACCACCGCCAGACGATGGACCCCATGCTGTTTTTCTTAAGAATGAATTCTTCCTTAATTTGTTACCAGATTCGCACCTTCTTTCTCTCGTATTACCACTCGCACCACTCCGCTAGTATCACACCTAATGTTGCCCATGCTGCTACCTCTCTGCTCAGCGAGGGCGTATGACGCGACAGTATGTGACGTATGTAAGAAGGTGCGCTTGTTTTAAGTCTCTGTGAGAAGGAGAGACAAGAAAGAGTGAGAAAAGCCTGTAGTGTAATGCCCGCAGCTAAAAGCAACTGCGTGAGAACGTATACTCGAATATCACGATATAGTCATTTTCTATATTGCACAGAGACAAACCCGCGATATATCGAGTATATCGATATATCGCCCAGCCCTAGTTCAAACCCTGGCCCAGTAATAACAAAGACTATAAAAATGGGACCCATTACCTCCCTGCTTGGCCCTCAGCATCAAGGGTTGGAAATGGGGGTTAAATCACCAAAATGATCCCTGAGCGCAGCCACCACTGCTACTCACTGCTCCTCTCACCTCCCAGGGGGTGGAACAAGGGGATGGGTCAAATGCAGAGGGTAAATTCACCACACCTAGTGTATGTGACTATAAGTGGTAATTTTACTTTTAACTTTAACCCACGCAGTCACAGGGAGAACATGCAAACTCAACACACGATATCCCGAGCCCAGGAATCGAAACACTACATATTACTGGTATTATCATTATTACCATTTGCAGCCTTTGAGGTAATTCTCTGGGAACTTGGAGTATTCACTCCAGGAGCTAGTCAGCACTTGGGGAGTCTGGGAGAAGTCGAAGGCAAGGCTATAGGCAAAGAAGCACCATCAGAGAGACACTAATAAAATTATAATTACAATTCCTCCACTTACTGTTGGGCTTCAGACACCTCATCAGTCACTTCATCCTTCTCTTCTGGTTGCATCTCTTCTTCCTTTGAATGAGCATCATTGCCTCTGTTGCCATTTTGAGGGCACTGCTCCTCATGAGTGTCCATACTTGCAGCCTTCACCGTCACTTCATCATCGGCATGGAGGGGAGCTCCTTGAGAACATGATTTCAAGCAAAGGATCAAAAACACAATTCCCTCATCAATAGACAACATTGGGCAATAGCTTTGCCGTTTTTAAACGATACCGTGCTAGCATGCCTCCTTATGGTCGTCTCTCATCCATTGAGAGAGGCAAAGCATGTGACCTGATTTAAGGCTAAGTAAGTAATATCGTCTCCCCATAAGTATATAAATGCTCATTTACTTTGGTCATCCTGCTCCATGTTTGCTTGTCCTGGTGTATCTCCATGCATCACAGGAGGGTCGAGGATCCAATCCTGCCCTTGTGCCTTGTCGCACAACCGAGCACGTTTGGCGGGAGAGATGGTTCCTTCGTCAACCACTGGCACCTGCTCCTGTTGAGGGTACTCGCTATTTGCTTCCACCACTCTGTCGTCCAAGTTGGCATCAGTGTCCGCCATGTTTTTGTTCCTCAGGGTAGCCTACGACGTGAGCCCCAGGTAGCGGGTAGTCAGTAATGTATAGCTGGGGTCGGGCTTCTTCCTGCAGTGTGGCTTTCTGAATAGGCTGGCGGGCGAGGACATCACAGCACCCACAAGACAGGGCCTGCAAAAAAAAGGTCAAGGAGTGTCTTATTAGAATGTGACAACTTGCTCATTCAACAAACAATGCAAATGCACGTTGTTAACATTCAGCTATGGAACACCACCTGGAGCCATCCAATTGCTGTTCCCTGTGTTAGTTTTGCTACAAATATAAATAATGTGTCACACAGTTAGCTTTCATATATGCTGAACATATAGTACATGGGCAAAACAAAACAGGCGCTCGTTTATGGAAATAGCAACATTGCACCTTACGTTAACATTAGTACATGCTAACGTTTATGTAAATAGCAACATTGCACCTTATGTTAACATTAGTATATGCTAACATTTATGTAAATAGCAACATTGCACTTTATGTTAACATGAGTATATACTAACGTGTATGTAAATAGCAACATTGCATCTTATGTTAACATTAGTACATGCTAACGTTTATGTGAATACTAGCCGTGCAACTTATGTTAGCGTTAGCATATGCTAATAGTTACCTACCCGAGTTGTGGCTTTCTCGGTCAAGCTTCAGTTTCACCAACGTTGGTTTAAATCCTCCTTCCCGGGTCGAGGTGAAGTTTTCGCAACTGCTGTGAACGCGTTTTTCACTTCCAAAGCGCATTTTTTCCCATTCAAGAGAAGACCCAAATACCTTAGGCGGCCATGCGTTACACAAGTATCGCGAGATTCACTTTGTTTGTGGCACCGGGCGTGATTTCAGTCAAGTACAATGAAAAGGACTGTTGCTAACTGTTAATATTTATTTTTTTCTTCAGACAAAAAAAATATGTACATATCTTTCGGTTGCTCTTTTCGGTTCGGCTTATACAGTTACCTTTTTCTAAAAATAAAAAAAATCGAAGACTAAAGCGAAAGGAACTGAGCTGACCCTTCATATACGTCATTTTACTTCTCGGGGAAGTCAATCAATAAATTAGATTTTGTTAAATTAAGACTATTTGGACCAGTGTTTTTCTTGAAGCTACAGAAAACCGGATCAAATTTGAAGCTGTCACAGTTCTTTATTTTAAGTTTATTTGAAATTCAGCAAATTAATTGCCAAATTTGTAATTCTTGAATCAGACACAAGCTTAAGCTAAACGTCAGATCTAATAGCATTTGCAGCACTGTTTGCAGTAAAAACACCATGTGGATAATTGATGAAAACCAAATATCCAATTTAGGCACCAAATTCTGGGGAACTGTCAGAACGTTCATTGATATTCGAGAATGATCTAGTTCACTTCAAGGTTTAACATTTTGCATTGCGCGTAAACAAAAGTATGCTTTTGGGCCTTTTCAGCTCAGCTCCTAACAGGACAGACTCCAGTCCTAATTCAGTCTGCAATTATCGCTACAAACCCACTCTTCAATAAAAGAAAACCAAAACCAAAGAAACAAAAAACACCAACCAGCAGCCAAACAAAAGAAGAAATATACAAATATCAGGGTCAAGAAAAGCTTGTCGTTCTGTTCTGAAGAAAAACGCACAAAGGCGCTTTTGTTGTCATTTCTCAGACAAAGTGGTGTCCGACTTTAGCACATTATCCCATTTTATCTGTTTGCCATTCAGGACACAACTGTACAGTATTAAGGCATGTTGAACTGGAGGATTAAAGCAAAACGGACTCGAAGGTGGGAACCTCAAAAACACAAAAGGTATACATTATTTACAAAGCCTTGCATTATCTGAGATGCAGTGTGTGACCCAGTGACATGTAGTGTTTCTTCAACCCCTTTGGAATCTATGTGACATGTAGCTAAGTGTGTGTATGAACATGTGTCAAAGTTTTTGTACAAGTCTTTAGTCCATCCAAATCCACGGCTTCAGGGTGGCTTCTCATTCACTAGAACCCAACCCAGCTGTCCTTGCTGTCCAGACTGGCTCCATTAGGTTAAGACCTCATCAGGACCAGCCAGGCCGAGGTGGGTGACAACATAGCTTCGGAGATCAAATCTCGATGGACTTCACGCTCCCGCAGCTTCTGAAGTCGCCGTGGCGGCGGTCGGGTCCTTTCAGGAGGACGCTGAGGGTTTGTTGTCTGTTTGGCCGTGGGTTAGATCCTCTTTGCAGAGGGCAGCAAGCACGGCCAAGCTCCTGGGAGAAGAAGAAGATATGAGTACATTGAGCAAACAGTCTTATTAGATCGAGCATGTACGCCTTACCAGAACCTAAGATTTGTCTTTGCGTCGTCATTCTCAAGGCATCTGAGCAGACACCGCCTCAAAATACAAAACAAAAAAATCACTGCCCTTGAAAACAATCTTATGGCCACTGCTATGTCCATTTTGCCAATAGTCCTGAAACTGCTCAGTTCTGTTCTTTCGTTTCCCATCAGCTCAAGTCTCAGGGAAATTATTTTTTTCTTTTCCAAATGTTTTTCTCCAAAACATTCACTCGACATGAGTTTTCCTTCATTTGTTTGCATGTTTTCTCTCCGTCAACTACGATGAGTGATATAAAAATATGCTTATGTACAGGGGACTCCAGTCTTTCGGTTCATTTTGGAAATATATTTCCTCCTGCTGTGCCCCCCCCCAAAAAAATGGTACCTCACAGCTTGAATTGAACAAAAGTGCATAGGTGAGTTGGTGAGGGCAGGGTGAGTGCTGGTAAGGACTGAGCCCAAGACTCCTATCGCCTCTCAATACCTCCTCCAACTGGTGTCGACCTGCACTCCATTCCACGAGCAAACCCCGCCCCCAACCCCTAAAAAAAAAAACTAAAACAATGAAGGTTAATCCTGGGATTTCCCCACTGTGCTCCCCATTTCAGGATCCACGGCAGTCCCAAAAAAACTCCAGTTAGGAGGATTTGTGTCCAACAGCACTCACTGTCCGTATGGCAGAAGCGCACTTGCAAACCCCACCCACTTAACATGGGAAACAATATGAAAAAACATGATCCAAAAAAAATGAAGTAAAAATGCACCCACAGATATCCATGTGGTTTGTAAACAACCAAAGATCCAGTATGGAATAGAAATAGTCCTTTCTTTTAATTCTTAGTCACCATTTGTGGACCAGGATTGTAGAGGCAGTGTGTTCAACTGTATCCATCCCCAGTTCTCCCCCCCTCCTCCACAGTCTACTAAAAATAGAAAAAAAATCTTTGAAGCTTTTTTGTATTTTGTTTCCATTTTTGAAATCTTCTGGAGGAAAAAAATATCAGCACGGGTTTCTTGTCATTTTTTGGAATACATTCAATATTTTCTTAAGAAATAATACACACTTCACATGGCGAGAATGAAATAAAACAAAAAAATTAAGAAAAACAAAAACAAAAATAGCAGCCCCAAGTGCTCATTATCTTAGTCCAAATACTTTTTAAACTTTGTATATAATGTATATGTTCATTTATATATTTCTCATAAAAAAGAAAACTCGTCATTATCAAATTGCAACAACAAACAAGTAACACAATGCTAACATGACATGCACCGTGGTGTGCACCTGCACATTAAGATGCTGTATCATTTTTTTTCCTCAAGTGTCAGAAACTCGACACCTTTCATTCACAAGTTCGAGAGCTGACAAAAGGCAACGTGATCACACCCCAGGAGTAGTAACGCACTAACCTTTGGATGGATCACCCCTCGACTGAACTAGAAACATTTACGATATAGATTTATGTATAAAAAAACAAAAAACATACACGCTTGACATACACTGTGCTGAGCACTGACATGCCACACTCACTCTCAAAAAAGAGCTAATGTCTCAATGGCCACGCACCCGATCCAAGTTATAGGCACAAATGTGCATTCATACACAAAAAAGCACATATATTCAAAATGAGTACCTGTAGTCTTGCCTCATTTCTATCAACTGTAAATGAACACACACAAAAACGCAAACATTGTCTCCTGTGATTCGCCTCACATCGGAACGCAACTGAGGGATAAACAAGCGGCGACCGTCGTGTGAGGAGCGCAAAGCTGACATTTTACAAGTGTATGCGTTTCATTATCGCCAAAATGGGGTTAAGAGGAAGGGTGAGAGAAAGGATGTGTTGTGCAATTGCCCTTTCTCTCTCTAACTCCACATGTAGCGCACACACACACACGAACATGAAAGTACAAAATAAAACGTTTTAAAAAGTCATAAATGGCCTCGTGTGTCACACACATATTGGTAGCAACTAAAAAAAAAAAAAAAGACATTGTGCAGACTGGTATATTACTGACAAGAACCAATCATCACAAGTCAGTCATTCACACACACATTCACAAAAATAGTAATTTCTACAACTAACCCCCATTTTTTTTTATCCTTTAATATTTTTTAGGCAAGTGCAAATCTTCAAGTTTTTTGTGATCCGTTTTTCAATAGCTTTACTTTTTTATATAAACGTAAAAAAATGCGAAACAAGAGAAATATCAACAGTGTTTGTCTTTCGAGAGAAAGGATTTGCGCTCAACTTAAAGGTCCCGACTTTGAAAAGCTCACTCGACACTTCCGCTTTCCTACACTTCCAGTTGCGACGCACATAGACTGTGTGTTCGCACATAGACTGTGTGTTCGCACATAGACTGTGTGCACACTGATTCTGGTCACGCGCGCACACAGACACACACACACACACGAAAAAAAAAAATTCAAATCCCATCTCATTAAAGTGCATTAGTTCATTATAAGGTGCTTAAAATGTTGAGTGCCAGAGGATACCCATCTTTCTTTGAACCCTACCCATTCTGCACCAGCTCTAGTGATCAACTGGTGCAGCAGGAAGCCTCAGTGTATCAAAACCACGAGAAAAGTAGGTGTCGGGGGCGGGGGGCGCAATCCCGAACGGGCACCCGCAACCGCCCGATCACACCGCACCTCCTCTAAGGCTTGCTCCCTTCCCAAAATCCCTACCCCCGTCCCCACCCCCAGGTTCCCCCAGCAGTGCACATTCGTCATTTTGTCTGATTAAAAGACAGAAGGCCTCAGGTAGCTATTGCTGCTGCGCTGCGTCACATCAGTAATCCTCCACCATCTCCATCTCATTCAGGCTCAGACACTCGGCCGTATTGTGGAATGAGTAGCCTGCAGTCGGGAGAAGGCACAGGGAAGTAGGGGTCACATCAGAGACAGTGTTAATTTTGACACCATTTTTTTTAAATTTCGTTTCAGTCATCTCAGGGCATTTCATCGATCGCAACTAGGCTGTTTGGTTTGTCTTACAAGACGTTTCGCCTCTCGTCCGAGTCGGCTTCATCAGTTCATGCTCATAGACTTAGATTGGTCCGATCTAGTCGTAGACTTATGACTGATGAAGCCTGCTTGGATGAGAGGCCAAATGTCTTCAAAGACAAACCAAACAGTCTAGTTGCGATCGATTGAATGCCCTGAGATTCCAATGACATGGATGAATGAGAATATTCATAGAGAGTTTCAGTCAGTCTTTTAACAAAAATATATTTTAGTTTTAGTCAAATTTTAGTAATCTAAATCAATTTCAACAAAACTACATCATTTTTAAGCAGCTAATATTACAATATATCTAGTGGACTAAAATATAAAGTATAAAAGATACAGCCTCTTGAAAGCACCTGTATTTAGACTACTTGCAAATCATTTGTTTAACACAAAAGTAGCGAGATCTTATGGTCATGAATTATGTATTAAGTAATTTTTTAGCTTCACAGGTTGTCAATAAATACCTTTCAGGCATTTTTCTATTTGTTTTATCTATGTCCCTGACAAAAAAGTATGTATGTGTTGTGAAACAGAGTACCGTAATGATGCATGCCTTCATCAATAATTTGTTTATGAGCGTGGGAGACCCGGAAGCAGCAAACACACATTGACTTGCCTGCTGATGACATCATATAGCATTAACCATAAAATGTGTCCCTTTCACTTTCTCGTAGGTGTAAACATATTACGATGTGGAACATGTTAAATCCACACATTTTTGTTTTGACGATGAGAAGTCCGACTTCTTCATCTCACAAGGAAAACATCTGATTGGCTCGCCTTTGTGACTCACCCCACCTCTCTTGCATATGTGTGTTGTTAAAGAGCTGTGATTGGATATATTCCAAACTTGTCCCACCCATCTGCAATACCAAATTGAATATAATTGGATTTAGTTTCTGTCAACATTTTTGTCTCGATTTTATTTGTCAACAAAAATGTCAGTTCATTTTGTCATGTTTTAGTCAATGCATTTTGTTTTGATATATTATCGTCTTATTTTTGTCAAAGGGAAATAGGTTGTAACTAAGACGAACATTATAAGTCAACGAAATTAACACTGATCAGAGAGCAGAGCTAGTGGGGAAGAGAAACACTGGATTATAAAAGGAACAAACTAAGAGGGGAGGGAAAGGGAAATAACATACCTAAGATGCTGGGATCAGGGTGCAGCATCATGGGCTGTTTTTTTTTTAACTTCCCTCCTTGGTTGTCATAGAGACCACCCTTGCCCATGTGGTTGGCCTGGAACATAGACTGCAGGGCGCTTGGGTTCATACCTCGCATGGAGTCCTGTGAAAAAAGGTGCAGGCGTGCTATCAAAACGTATGCACTCCCAATTGCAACTGGTTTGCGCAAGAGCGTCCATTTTTTACCTGCAGAGGGAAGTTCATGTTCAGGCCAGCCACTTCCTTTGATAGCTGGGACAATCAAGAATAGGAGAGTTTCATATGTCACCAATATGACCGCAGAACTATTCTGTTCTTTTTTTTCTTGAGTCCAAGCTTACCTGCTGCTGCTGTCTCTGTTGGTTGGCTTTCTGTTTGGCACGTCGCTCCAGGAACTGTTTGGCGAACTCTTTGGCTTCCACTGTGTCCCCCAGGTAGGACCGGATGAAGTCCAACACTGCATAGGGAGACTCCACCTCTTTCAGGTAGGTCACAATCGTAGAAACTATGACCACAAAACCAAACCGTTAAAATCAAAGTCGGTGTCATTCACATTAATAAAGTACAGAAGTACTTCAATTTTACCATCCAGAGGAGAAGAGGAGTTGTTGGCAGAGGCGTTGAGGGCGTGCAGCATCTGCTCACACCAAGTAGTGAAGCCATCCTGAGGCTTCATGCCCTGCAAGAGCTTCAGCAGCTTGTCCTCCTCGTCTGTCCGCTTACGACGCATCAAGTACTGGTCGCTGGAGAGGGCCATGTGTATGTGAGCAAGCTGGCCTAAAATCTATATTGCAATTAACAGTGCTGTCTCCTGCGATAACAATATACCTGTATATCACAAAATAATATTTACAGTATTATTGATAATAGAACCATTTCAGAAGGGTTTACAAAACATTCTAACTCGTAAATAAATGTAAATAGTCAGCTTACAATGAAGCCAATGTAAGGTCCTCTATTCCACCCATAAAACTCAATAAACATCCAAAAACCGCCAGCAATACTCCATTTACATTTCCCGACTTGAATATTAACCAAGTAACAGTGATAGTTATTATAAGCGTTAACGCGGACATGACGACGGATATATTTAATGCATTCCAACTTGTAAATACACTTAAATAAAAGTCCGCTTACAAGGGAGCCAATGGGAGGTCCTCTATTTCACCCATAAAATTCAATAAATAACCATTCAAAACCTGCCCACATTACTCCAATTACATTTCGTGACTTGAATATTAGTCAAGTATTAGCGATATTGTTATTAGAAGCGCTAACGCAGACAAACTATTTATAGCGGTGCTGTGATCAGAAGCCTGTGTACAATATCGATATGATCGACTGGCGAGGTGTTTCCTCGCTTCTTTGCTCCCTAGAAGTTTATTGTAGCTTATAAATCATGCATCTCATCTGGACAGAAGATGTCGGAGGACGTATTCCGACAAGTTGGTACGCTTTGACAACCATTTAGGACCAAGAAATGGCGAGAACGACATGAGAAGATGCTTGGTTGCTCCTGACCCCCACCCTGTTTCTTTGTGAGGATTATGGTCATTCTTCATCTAAACGAGAATATATGAACATCCTAGCAATCTGCATCCTAATGCAGTGAGTAATAATCAGTGAAGATAAAAAAAGCTAACTTTGAGATGCGTTTTTAAAGTTAATGCGCCATGTATGCTTTAAACGATCAAAATCCGTAAATATTAAATGTTATTATAAATGTGCCTGTTACTACAATACATATACACTTACATCATATATATAAAACCTTAATGGAGGTGTTTGGATGTTTTTAAAGGCTTTGTAGGCAAAATTGCACAGCTCCCTTAGGCTCCATAGTAAACAGACTTTTGATGGCATTTATTTAATATTTAGAATGCCAAAAAAATTAAATTCATTGTCATGTCTCTCATGGTCATTGTAAACGATAGGCAAAATTCCAAAAAACTGCAGTTCCCCTTGAAGTCCTCCCGTGACCGGTGACTTATTTCCTGAGTTTGTGAACAATAAAAACAACAAAATATTTGTTTGATGATAAAAATATCAATCTAACCACTGCAGTATCGACCCTATAATGATATTTTACTTCATATCCCTACTGTGGAAATTTGTATCGATCCTTCCAACTTTTTTTTACATACAAGAGCTTGAGCTTGCATTTAGCTTATCCTCCTACGGTGCGTAGTGTAGCATGTTTTGCTATCCCTCGTCCTCCAGGGATGATACTTGTAAGAAACGCAGGTTATTTGCCACCATGGAAACAATGATTCCTGACTAAGAAGTGGCTATGCACTGTGGAGCGACATTAGCAGCTAATGAAATGCTACATTGCCTTCAGTACGCGTTTGTTCACTTGTCGCTGTCAAATTTGCAAGACACAGCTAAAATGTGTCAACCACATGCATTATCACGATAGTGTTAAAAGCACTATCGTCAGCCAAATTTATATCGTATATATCATCAATATTGCGCAGCCCTAGTTAGCAGTTGTGCTAATTTAATGTTAACATCAGGCTGGTCTGTTATTGTAACGTACCTGAGTGATGGGCTGCTGCGGCTGTTCTTCAAGCCCAGGTTGTTGTTACCGTTGCCACGGTGGCTGGCCTGGTTCTTCACAGCCTCCTCCCACATGCCCATGCCGCCACTGCCACTTTTTCCCTCCATACCTCCAGGCCCGCCCCAAATGCCAATGCTATCCGCCCACTGGCTTCCCAGGGATGAACTCCCCATCGAAAGACAGGAGTGCTGCAAAACAGATGCAACAAAACTTCACTATATAAGTTCAACTACTGTAGCGGTTTAGAGACTTACCCGGTCCCTCTGTTGGGCTCGCTGTTGTTGCATCTCGAGCAGAGTCAGAGTTTGGGTTTTCCCTGTTTTGGGAAGTCCAGAGGAGGAAGCCCCACTCCAGCTCGAGCTGCCTGCCCCAAGGCCCTGCTGCTGGGGGTTCTGCTGAAGCAGCTTCATGATCAGCTCCTGCTGCTGACGACACTACAGAGGGACACGCAAAATACGTTACAGTTGCAAAGCTGATGGAAAACAGATAGGAAGAATGCAAGCTATGGTGAAAGGTCAAGCCTTTTTTTACCTGCTTGCGTCGGAAGAGCTCCTCATCCTCCCTTCTCTTTTGTTCCTCCTGCTGCCTCCTCTTCTCCTCCCTCCTCTTACGCTGTTCTTCTTCCTCACGCTTCGCCCTGAGTTCAGCTTCTCGCCTCTCCTGCTGCAGCTAAAGAGAACACATTAAAATGACAGCCAGCAGTGCATGGATCATTTAACAGTGTAAATGTTGCAAACTAATATAGGGGTGTAAGGGTTGCCCTGAACAAACCTTTTGAAGCTGTTCCAGAGTTGGACCCTGAGTAGAAGAATTCATTGTTATGTCCCAAAGATTGGCTTCACTGCCTACATGCAAGTCAAAAGAAAGACATTGTTAACACGCCGTTATCCCCAATTAGGAATTTGCACTGCTTTTTTTCCCTCAGATGGCAGCTGAGAACACACCTGACGGCTGTGAAGCTGAGGTATGCATGTCCCACATGGGCCCTGTATCTGGCACTGACATCGACCTGTTCATCGAAGGTATCATTCCCTGCTCACTGCACCTAGAATACACAAAACAAAGGTGGACTGTAACAAGAAATATTCAAACCCACCTCGACATCACATACCTATAGTGTCAAGTCGGGTTGTGCCGATAGATTGGCCAACAGTTAGTATCGACCAATTTTTGTGAATAAGTATGTGACCGTCATTGTCGATTGTATTATAAAGGGGAAATGCACTTTTTTTATTGTTCACAATCGTTATGAGAGACAATAAGTCTTTTTTATAGGATTATAAAGATGATAAAAACCGCTAGCAAAATGCTAGGAGTCACCATTGAAGCCTTCAAAACCCTCCAACGTTTTACATACACGCTGCAAGTAGAAGTATAAATATGTATATACACATACATACAGTGTTGGCGCTAGGAATGTTCAAAAATGGCCCATCAAGTCATAAAAATGGGGTCCCACAGTACATTTTTGGGGTCCCATTTTTTTGGAACCGTTTTGAAAACAAATGATAAATGTATGCATTGTCCTGTTATATCACACATTCTATATTGTGTTTTGGAAAAAGGTTGTCATAAATGTTAATTAATTCAAAAAAATAATACAAAAAAACAAATGTTTATGCATATGTAAATGTATTTAGTTATAAACATTCATTCATTTTCTTCTTTCATTCATGGATCTAAACTTTACCGCTGCCGGTTTTTTTTAAAATATTTTTATTTAATAAGTTGTAGGTGTATTTATTTCAGTATAAAAGTATAAAAAGTGTTTTGCTTCGGTCATGAAATTATAATACATTATTCATATAATGCTTAAATCTCTAGTCTACATCAACTTCAGATCTATCCATCAAATCTTAAGTTTTTATATTTTTGTTTGTTGGTTTGTTTTCTGCCTTGTTTGTCAAAGAAACATCTGTTTTTTTTTATGGCAAACAGTTTTGTTTTATTAGTCAACATTGCAACTTTTTCTAAATTACATTTCACCTGTAAGCTTTTTTATTCCACTTTTGTTATGTTTTAGTTTAATTTAATAGTCTTTAGAATGTGCTGTGGGCAGAGTGATCAGGCACCATGCGGGGCGAAAAGCAATACCCGACAAATAAACATCCTTGTTGATATTAACCGTGAGCTGCAGTCAGATGGCATCTCCACCGTCTGGATCTCTCTTCCTGCCGTGGACCAAAATGCCTCAAGACCAAGATGGTGGATCGGATATCGTGCTCCTACACCACCTTAACCCTCACGCGATTTGACTTTTCCTCTACTTCTTTCCTCTCCTTTTCTAGCTTTCCTATTTCTCTCCTCAAAGTCCAGCGCAATGGGCGACGGCGACGAGAACAGGAGCAGGTGAGGCCTGGGAGCTCCTAGCTTGGGACCCACACGTTGGCGGCGAACATGGTGGCGAAGTTCACAGTCTCAGTCAGTAAACGAAACATAAGAGGAGGGCGGATCAATCCATAAAATCGGTGATGTCGATACCAAGGGTAATATCAGTATATGATCGATACTAGAGTGATTAGATCGATATTTATATTTTCATAAAATTATTATTTTGTAGGTTTTTGTTCATGTTTACAAACTCAGGTAAAAATTCCCTGGACACAGGAGGACTTTCAGGGCAAAAACTAAAACAATTAAATGAGTAGCAGATGGTATCTTTTAGCTTCCGTTTAGTGTATTATTGACTTTGTTTTGCTCAAACAATATACATTTGATGTAATAAAAACAAATAAGGAACAAGTTCAAATATTGTGTTGATATTGTTAAACAGTCAATAGCACTCAACATAAATACATTGAACAATATACAGTTACCGTAATTAGGGCTGAAACGACGCGTCGACGTAGTCGACGTCATCGGTTACGTAAATACGTCGAGGACGTTTTTGTTCGTCGACGCGTCGCATATTTACGTCACACTACCGTCATGGCGGAGCGCAAAGCAGACGATGCGAGCGAGGGGAAAAAAGCACGCCAAAAGTCGTCAAAAGTGTGGGAGTATTTCAATAAACGGCCTAAGAAGAAACGCTACTTTTACTCCGCTACTTTTATCTACATTCAGCTCGCTACTCGCTACTAATTTTTATCGATCTGTTAATGCACGCTTTGTTTGTTTTGGTCTGTCAGACAGACCTTCATAGTGCCTGCCTTACTGGTGACGTTTCACTTCGTTCCACCAATCAGATGCAGTCACTGGTGACGTTGGACCAATCAAACAGAGCCAGGGGTCACATGACCTGACTGGCTCCGAGCTAACTTCGGGTGTTACCATTTAGTGGTCAATTGTACGGAATATGCACTGTACTGTGCAATCTACCAATAAAAGTTCCAATCAATCAATCAAAAGTGTGAAGGAAAAAAGACCCTTTTTTTTTATTTCAACCGTAAAGACTGACTGCACAGTTCCTGTCTTCACAATAAAAGTCTCGCTCCATCGCGCCTGCGCTTTCAAAATAAGAGTCTCCGAAAGCCAGCGCAAACAAGCTAGCAAGCTACGGAGTTTGCCGCCAATGTAATTCTTGTAAAGGGTATAAAAACGAATATGGAAGGTGGACAAATAAGATGCCAAATAACAACCACTTTCATGTGGTATTAGACAGAAAGGAGGAACTTTTTTTCTCCTCCATTTGAAAACGTGGACGTTACCAGCACTACTTCCTGATTACAATCAATGCAAGTCATCAGAATCAGGTAATACACCAACTTATATTCTTGTCTTCATGAAAGAAAGGAATCTATATGTTAAACATGCATGTATATTCATTAAAACACCTTTAACATGTAAACAAAAACGGCAAAATAAATAAATATAAATTATATACTGTATATATATATATATATATATATATATATATATATATATATATATATATATATATATATATATATATATATATATATATATATATATATATATATATATATGTGTGTGTGTGTGTGTGTATATATATATATATATATATATACACATATATATATATATATATATATATATATATATATATATATATATATATATATATGATATGTGTGTGTATGTTACTCAGTACTTGAGTAGTTTTTTCACAACATACTTTTTACTTTTACTCAAGTAAATATTTGGGTGACTACTCCTTACTTTTACTTGAGTAATAAATCTCTAAAGTAACAGTACTCTTACTTGAGTACAATTTCTGGCTACTCTACCCACCTCTGCTAATAATGTTGTTGTATGCACACTGTGTCGAGCGGAAATGGCCTATCATAGCAGCACAACGGCAGCGTTCTTGCCATCACCATCAACTAGTCAATCGTCCGCGTGAGTATACGTTGTCATCATTACACAAAAACATGAATGTGTCATTTGTATCTGCGTTGTAAATTCATAAACTAAAGCACCGTTTCGCTCTGAGAGGAGCGTTTGGCGTGCCTGTTCAGTGTTTACAAAGACGCGCTCCTCTTTAACGCTAACGTTAATTAGTTGTGCAAATACCTTTTACAACATTAACAATTACGTATACTATGTACAAACGAACAATTAACTTTCACTTTAATCATACTATCATTGTTGTGTTATTAAGCAAAATAAGAAAAAGTTTTACTTTTGTTGAAATGTTTACACTGTTACAGAATATTTCCGTTTTGCACTTTTTTGAATTGGATGTTTATCTTAATTTTTGCACATTTTAAAGCAAAATAAGCAATACTTTTACTTTTGAAATGCTTATACTATTGCAGAATATTAAGATTTGCACTGGATGTTTACTTTTATATTTGCACATTAAAAGCAAATAAGCTACTTTTAATTTTGTTAAATGTTTACATTGTTACAGAATATTTTGTCATGTTGTTGTCAATGTTGACTGAGTGGCCATACTTTTTTTTTTGTAAATAAAGCCATGCCTTTTGAAAAAACTGGCCTACATTTATTTTTTCATCTTCATTTTAAATAAAAAAAATAATCGGTAAAAGGAAAAATAATCTATAGATTAATCGAAAAAAATAATCTATAGATTAACCGATTAATCGAAAAAAATAATCTATAGATTAATCGATAGAAAAATAATCGTTAGCTGCAGCCTTAACCGTAATACATATGATCGGTATTGGTATCGGCTGATCTCATTAATGGATGATCAAAATCGGCAGCATAAAACGCCAATTGGAACATCTATAGTGTCAAGTGCAAACAATCAAAATGCAGTTTGGGCTCACCTGTTAATGAGCTGGTATAACTGCTGTTGTTGGAGCTGCTGATAAAGAGCAGCCGCTGCCAGCTCCTGCTGTTTTTTCAGCCTATCCTGATCCAGGTTCCCCTGAGAGGAGGACGACAGTTCACTGTTAATAGATTGTCTAATTATTTACGGACACACCGATGCAAGTGTTTTTATGCATTTAGAGAAATACTGTACTTAAACATGCTTAAAACATGTTTTACTTTTTAACTTTACTTGTAATCCTGATATATGAAAATCGATTACCGTGCCCTGTCCATCCATCTTCCCTCCCTTCTGCATCCACCCCTTCCCATCGTCTATGTTGGCTGAGCTCTGACTCACAGTCCCGGTGGACGCCCGGGTGGGCTGCGAGCGCTGCGTTGGCGGTGGCTGTCTCACCAGCAGCGGCGGAGGGGAGGGACCCGGGGCGAAGGGCACACGGCCCCACATCTTGATGACATCGCCCAAGGGTTGGAAGCCCTCGTCGCAGCCCCGCTTCACCAATAGCGTCATGGTGAAGTAGCCAGCTTGGAACCACTCACACATCTCCACAGTGGTAAAAGGACCTGTGGTGGTATGAAGTCAATAGATGTTGATTTCTATTACATTACTATTTTGGAACCAGGATAAGCGTCCAAAGGTTTACCCTGGATCTCTCCTTGTGGGTCTTTGTAGAACCACTTCATGGCGGCCTCGTGTGACAGCGGCAGAGCAGCTGCAGTGTTTCTACTCTCCTGCTGCTGCTGCAGAGCCTGTGTGAAACACTCTTCCTCTAAAGAGGTGTCCTGCAGCGATGCCACCATCTTTTCTGCCTCCTACAAACACACACACACAAAAACACGTTAGTAATTACCTAGACAGGATAGATTTTTGTCTGCTGACCAATTATCAGTATTGCTCATTTAGCTATTCCTGAAGCTTGCTGTGCTAGAGGCTAACAAAGCATACCTGCTGCAGGTGTTTCATGCCCTCATCATCCTCAGTGTCTCCTCCCCCGGATGGAGGGAGAAGGGGAGCAGCAGAAGAAGGGGGAGGTGGAGGCAGAGTTGAGGAGGTGGCAGTGTTGGAGCTCACCTTGGTTTTGGATCCACTCACTAGAGCCACATCTGAAACAAAATCAGTAAGTTTTATTTTTCTATTTTCTTTACTGCAAGTTTACTGTTAGCTGCAAGGCACAGAGCAGCACTTACTGAATGTTACACAGTGGGAGCAGCTGTTTTAGTAAACAAGATATTAAATATCCGTGGCTAAACCGATTGTATATCCATCCAAAATATCAACATGAGAATGTCTTCACTTAAGACTCCCCTTAAACCTGATGAGCTGGGCTGCATGTACAAAATCACAAGTCGTGTTTATCTATGCTAACACAGAGCTAGCTGCCTACCTTTGCTTGGTGTGCTGCTGTCTTTTAAAGGGTGGCTGTTGCTCAGCTGAAGGTTATCCACTGCTGGGACAGTGTTGCTGGGCTGGAGCTCCAGGGATGGAGGGGCACCAAGGGTGGGAGGGGAGGAAGATGGTGACGCTGGTTTTCCTTCCCTGTCAATCACAGCTGAGGTGGAATCTTTGCTTTCTGTAAAGTGATGGGAGAAGGATGACGGACAGATTGGTAGGATTGAATTTAACTTTAAGGAACAAGGTGCAGCTAAAAAGACCACCTAAAAAAAGTGTCTTACCTTTGTCTTTGTCTTCATCAGCAGCAGAGTTCCTCTCAATATCAGCAATAATCTGGCCCTCTTCCGCTTCCTCCTCCTCCTCTTCCTCCTCCTCCTCAATCCCCTTAAACTCAAAATCCTCCTCCAAGAGAGCATCCTTACCACCCTTCTAGGACAAGACAATGAGAGGATATGCAGAAAATGTATTGCTTATTGTTGTGGACATCTTAAATGTACAAATACCTTACATTAAGTGTGTATATGACACTTACCTTCATAGGCATGAACGCTCCAGAAGAGTCAAAAGTTCCCATCTCTCCATCCTCCTCGTCAGTACACCACTCAGGCAGGCCGTCCCTGTCGTCCTCCAGCCCCTCACTGCCGGCACGCCGGCGTCCACTCCCATGCCCCTCTGAATCCCGGAAGTCGAAGTCAAACTTGCGCCGACGACTCTCACCTGGACCGACGTGGTCCCGCCAGCCTGCTGAGCGTGGACCACCATCTAACACAGACAGATATAGTTTATCCGTCTGTCTGTAAATCTATAGTTTTAATAAATTACATCATACAGGAGGAAAGACAACTAGAAATAGACAAGCGTTTTGAGTATCTCGTTGATAGAAAAGCGTTATATACATTTAATCCATTATTAATATTATGAAATGTTTGTGTTTATCATACCGTCCCTGCGGGGTCCAGTCAGTCTCCAATTGGTTCCTGGTTCCCCCTCCTCGGCTTCTTGCTCCTCCCGAAGGGTGCGCCAGTTATCACTGTCAGCCCTTGTGTACTCCTTCCTCCCAGTGGCCGCAGGGCCCTCCTCAAAGCCTGGACGCCCCACCTCCCGTCGGAGTGGCTTCTCAAACCGACGCTCACCCCTAAAATTCATAAGAGCAACATTGTATCGTTGAACCTGTTTAAGTCGATATTGTTTATGTCGGCAACTGTCTGTGGACCAACAAATGAAATAAAAAACTTTGTCCACAAAAAAATCCTCTATTATTACCTAGTATTCTCAGGTATATGGCTAAAGTTAAAAATACATCTCTAAACAATTGTTCGTTTTGGACTGAGGGGTCACACTGCATATTTTTTTAACAAATAATCATTGCAGGAGTGTGCGCCTACTTCCTTACCGATCGTCCCAGCTCTGGCTTCGATGTATCTCTCGGGAGCTGCGACCAAATCCCACTTCTACATCTTCAATACTTCTTTGGTAGAATCCACTTTCACCGCGGCCTCGCCCTGCTCACATATAAACACACACACACACACTCAGGCAAGTGTGGCAGGACAAAGGGAGACCAAGAGGAAGTGTGCTATACTAAGATGGTGTAGAAAAGAGGAAATAAACATTTTGTAGTTGGCTTGAATTGTTTTAGTTTTCCTGGACAGCTTGCATACAGCAATTGTAGTTACAGTTCAACGCGTTAGGCAGCTTTTCTTCATGACCTTAAATGCATGGACGCGTATATTACTTACCGGTACACCGAGGTGGACAAAGTGCTTGCTCTTTATTCTTCAAAAGCGTAATCTCACCTCTGCCGACTCTGGGGGCACCACGTCCTCGGTTTACTCCAGCCGGGGGAGGCCCGCCCATCCCCTTTCCCATTAGCCTTAGTACGGCCACGCTGTTCACAGACATGGAGAAGTTCCTCTGCGAAGAGGAGAATGGGTAAAAGAGCACAAGAGGGAGGAATGTGAGGAATGTCAGCCAACGGAAAAGGCCCACTTCAGGGCCGAGGACAGCGGTTTGTGTTTGAGGCCGACCTGCTCCTCCTCAGTGAGAGGCACCAGTGCCAGCGGCTGCATGGGCTCATCTTGCAGAATAGCAGCAAACTCCTTATCCTGCATGTCCTCTGGGACCTAACAACAACAAAAAGGCCTTCAGGGAACACCAAGCATTGAAAAGCAAAACTGCTTACAATGTAATCACTACGGAGCATTCCACGGAAGGAAAAAGATTATTTGAGCCTTGCGTGCTTCTACCAACCTTGTTGTCTTTGATATAAAGTGCTAACATCTCCTCTCGGCCGTAGCGGTACTCGGCTAGCTTGTACTTTGGCATGGCGGGCGAAGGAGGAGGGGAGGTCACACTCCCCCCACTGGACAGTGCACGGAGCCTGGAGAACGACAGGCAGTTAGTAAAAAATATATTTTTAATGAAACCAATACACTGTGCAGAGACGAAAATGTAACCACTAAGACCCTTTTTGCACCGACTGACAGTCATGCCATGTTGTGGTGTAGTATTTGCACTTTGAGAAACAGCCTAATTCTCCTATACTGCAAAGAATATCACTTATAAATAGCCAGGTGCATGGTGTACAAAGAAAGGGGCTATTGTGTAACAGTTACTGTGCTACAGTGTATAGTTCACAACTACACAAAAAAATCAAATAGCATCCACCTAGCAAAAAACATTATTACCTTCGCTGGGGTTTGTCTGTCAGTAAGTAGGTCAGCAACATGGGGTAAAATAAGATTTTGGGGGTTGTTCGAATTATTTACATTTACATTACAAGGCAGAATTTCTGTGTGCTCGCCACCTCTTTTTCACCCACAGATAAAGTGTGTGTATAACTGACAAGAGTGTTTATACCATTTAAAAAAATGTTTTGCTATAGAACCAACGTGACCAGATACTGAAACCGTTGCAAAGAGTGAACACTCTTGCGGCCAGGAATTAGTTTGCAAAATAGCTTAAAAGGTTATGGGCAGATTTTGAAGAAACTCTCAGAAAATGTCAGAAATTGGATAAGGAACAAATTACAACATTTTTGGTGTGATCCAAATCCCTGTCTGGATTCAGGATTTTTGAAAAATTAGTATTTATCATTGGGATATCTATTAACCGTTATGTCCCATGATATTGCATAAGAATGTGATATCGGATCTCATCCATATTAAATCCCCCAGAAAACAATATGAGCTTATCATATTGAACTGTGCTATGCGCCACAGAGCAACTACTTGCCATAGTATATCCGCATTCAGTGTGGAATTATTTCCAAGTTGTCTTTTGGATTTCAAATGACTGTAAAGTGCTGGTTATGCGAGATGGGACAAAGGCCTCTTTGTTTAAATTTGAAAATGTAAATAATAATAATTAAATACATGTTTTCTAATCGAATATCACATCAGCAAGAATCACTCTGTAACACGAAACAAAATAAATGCTCATTTGTACTGAAAAACTATTCGGCTATCCCCAGTTAAAATGGACAGATGAGACCCCAGTTTATTCAAAATACTAACCTGTCTTACTTGTTGATAGTTGTGGAACATGTTGAGTTGACTATTGGTCATGATTTTAATGACTATTTTGTTTAAACATTTGAAAAAAACGTTACTTTAGTTTGAGGGAACTCATGGAAAAGCTGCTGCATATGATGATATGGGTAGATGTCAAACTAAGTGTTTGACGATAGTGGTTAGATATTGATAAATAAAAAGCAGATGTTGGACATCCCTACTTTATATTCTGTGAGGAATCAAGCATCATCCCCCATACACTCAGCCTCATTATTTATTAGCTTTCCAATTTGACCGTTTCATAGAGAGAAAAAGGCTGTTACGAGGGGGGCCAGCTCTCAAGGCCTGGAGCTGAACAATGGCTCCATTCACTTGCCTCTAAGACGAGTGTTACTGACTCACAACCCCACATCTAAACCATATGTACCTCAGAGAGCCGTGAAGGTGGGTGTAGGGCGGAAGAAAAAAAGGCAGAGCAAAGTGGGTAAAGATATATGTGCACAGAAAAAATAGTCTGCTCGGTAGCAATTCATTCAGTGACATGCTTTACATATAGGGCAGTGTTTCTCCAACCACTATTAGGGGGTGCCAGTTATTAAAGATTGCAGAATGTAAATGTAATGATAATACAGTAGATGTGCTGCATGAAGCATGGCTGTGCAACAATTGCGCTCCCTGTAAACCTAGGACTGGGGGAGGCTGGGATACATCGCAGCCTCTCATCATTTCAAATATAAATATTAAAATAACTACATGTCAAACTAAATTCAAATTTAACATTTATTACAATTTCAACATATTCAATTGGCTATAGATCATATAACACAAAGCGCCACAAATCTTTTAGACGACCACACGTCAAGCTGGTATTCTTTAGTTACGGGTTACTGGATAACATGTTTTTGTGTAGCAACACGTGCTACGTTGTACAGCATATCTGCCAATATCGATCTGATATCTTCATTACTCCCTCCCTAATAGATTTGTATGCATGTACAGTGGAACCTCAGTTATCAAACCCCTCTCTTTGTGAATCTTTCGGTTTAGGAACCTTAAGATCGCATTAAATACGCCACTGTGTGCGAACCATGTTTCGGTGTAAGAACACTTCATTCATTCATTTTGTGCCGCACTTCCTGTGCAATACAATGCACACCGGGCCAGTGTTATATTGACAGTAGTTTTTGATTTAGTTTTAGTCATAATCTTGACGAAAATGTGCTTATGTCATATTTCAGTCATCTAATTTTATTTAGTTATAGTCGACTACATTCCTCAACATTTTAGTCGACTGAAATTACAGTAAAATTTGTCGACTGAAATATAAAGTATAACGGACAACGCATCTTTGAATTTGTCTTGAAAGCACATTTATTAAATATTTATGGTCACATGAAGAAACAAACAAGATTTATTTTATATTGTGTATAACTACACTGAGTGTGCACATTCAGCACCCTGGCCACTGCCCCTTTTAAATACAGCAACCAGTGTTATAGATGTAGAATGTGTGTGATTGACGCACGCGCGCCTTTTTTATTAGATAGGCTGGCAATCTTGCCTATGGTGTACTACAAAAGTAATGGTAGAGTAAGCAGTCTTGCTCCTTCTCTACCGTCTTTAATAGTAACAGTATTTCAGTACAATATTCGTCATTTGGAAACATTAGTTTAGGCTTCCTTACTGTTGTGTAGATGTCCCAATGATTAGCCTGCAGATGGCACTTTAAGTTGTTGTATTTGTATCGGAGAAAATCAAGCCACAGGGTTTACAGCGTGTCTTGGTGTCTACCGTTGCAAAGGTGAAAGGTGTATGTGTGTCTTTTTTTTCTTGCAGGTATAGAAAACACATTTTAATGATATGTGTAACAATACAGTAAGGGAGTAATGATATGAGAATTTCATATCATGGTTATTGTGACCAAAATTATCACAATTACTTTATTATTGTGGTATTGTGGAATGTGCTCCAAAGGCTTTTTTAAAAACATAAATAAAACAAATAGATACACTGTTAGAAAACTCACTATTTCACCTGTCTTGTGTTTCTTATGCTTTACTGACAGTGTTTAGTCTCAGTGTTGTATCTGTTTTAATAGCTAAACTTTTATCCTTGTACTGTATATATTGGTTTGTACTGTAGCACTTTAAAATTTACTGAAATTATGTGATGCAAGAAAAAGCAACTTACCAGCCAATGATGTCAACACAGCCACACTAGCTAGAAATTACAGCGCTGGTAAAAATAGTTTGTCTGCGTTAACGCTTATAATAACAATATCACTAATACTTTGTTGATATTCAAGTCGCGAAATGTAAATGGAATATTGTTGTTGTTTTTTGGATGGTTATTTATTGGGTTTTATGGCCGGAATAGAGGACCTCCTCCCATTAGCTTCATTGTAAGCTGACTTTTATTTACGAGTTAGACTGCATTAAAAAAATAAATCAGTTATTTTGTCTTTCATAATTATTGTGAGGCAAAAAAAAAGACCCTATAAATGCACATAGCTTATGTAGTAGTATGCCTGGGCGATATATCGATTTTATCAATAAATGTAAGTTTTTTGTTGCAGACGGTTAAAAAAATAATAAAAATCTATGTTTTTCTCCTCTTGCTCGGGCATACTTTTAGCCCCCATGAGCTTCCGTGGCCCTCGCCCGCCCCCTTACTTCCTTAACGGAGATCCACAAGCCGAGCAAAACATGGGTAATGCTAGTGGTAACGAGAACGAGACGTTTGTACCGAAGAAAAGAAAAGAAAAGTGATGGATTTATATTTTATGATGGATCGGTAGATTTACAGCAACAGTCGTGCAACAAATGAGTGAACGCTGCAAAGTTTCCTTTAAAAAAAGCAGTAGCACAACAAACGTATTCCAGTATCTGAAACAGCATCGAGCCGAGTGGGAAAATGCAACTCTTGAGGAGGAGAACAAGACCGTAACAACAACAAACTCCACCAAAAAAACAGCTTTCTGCGGTGGATTCATTTACACAAGGTACCATGTATGATGAGAAAGGAGAACAATGCACAGAGTGATCACTAAAGCAGTCGTTCTGCTCTGCACATCCAAACCGGACAGCTTGTACACACATGTGCTGCTGCAAAACTCTGGATTTATAACATTTAATCATCAATATAGTGATATACTAGTGCATATGCAATGAAGTGTACATTGTCTTTAACATCAGTACACACTAACAAGAATCTCACGAAACTTCATGTAAAAGTCTGCGTTTTTTTCCACTAACTAAAACTTTATAGCCATCTCAATGTTTTACCTAATTATTTACTTTCATAAAATTAACAATACTACATTTTTAGATACAGAACTAGGGCTGGGCGATATATCGATATGCGCGATATATCGCGGGTTTGTCTCTGTGCGATATAGAAAATGACTATATCGTGATATTCGAGTATGCGTTCTCACGCAGTTGCTTTTACCTGCGGACATTATACTACAGGTTCTCCTCGCTATTTCCTGTCTCTCCTTCTCACAGACAGCAAGCGCAGCTTCTATACACGTCACATACTGTCACGTCATACGTCACATACGTATACGCCCTCGCTTAGCAGAGAGGTAGCAGCATGGGTAACGTTAGCTGTGATGCTAGCGGTAATACGAGAGAAAGAAGGTGCGAATCTGGTAACAAATAAAGGAAGAATTAATTCCCCCAAAAAACAGCAGGGGGTCCATCGTCTGGCGGTGGTTTGGCTTCGAGTGGGAATATGTCAAACAGACAACCGTAATTTGTCAGGTGTGGGGCGAAAGCGTTGCTATAAAAAGTAGCATTGCTGCTAATATGTAGCATCATTTGAAAAGACACCTGTTAAAGTTATAGTTAAAGTACCAATGATTGTCACACACACACACTAGCTAGAGAATGAAGAGTGCTTACTCCGCATGTCAGTTTCAACATCTCTGTTCGGTGCCACACGTCCACACCATCAAAATGCAGAGGCAAACATTTTCAGATCAACACCGTATGAAAAAAATATTGATTTTTTTAGTTGTGATTTCCTTCTCTGCATGAAAGTTTTAAAGTAGCATATATGAATGCAGTATGAAGAAGAATGTTTT
This sequence comes from Nerophis lumbriciformis, assembly GCF_033978685.3. NCBI lineage: Eukaryota > Metazoa > Chordata > Actinopteri > Syngnathiformes > Syngnathidae > Nerophis > Nerophis lumbriciformis. The sequence goes on from NC_084552.2 coordinate 38,886,216, forward strand.
AATGTAGACATATAGAAACATCATACTGCTGTGATTATATGCATCAAGTGTTCATTCAAGGCTAAGGCAAAATATCGAGATATATATCGTGTATCGCGATATGGCCTTAAAATATCACGATATTAAAAAAAGGCCATATCGCCCAGCCCTATACAGAACTATTCTATTCAAGACAGAAGTGTTAAGTTTGTACTTTATTGATATAGTTGATTTTTAATACTATTTAATGATTCCTGGTATCTTTATTGATTTATTGTAGTTTATTAATTTGTATGCTATGTACAATGCTTCATATTTTTGTTTCCCGAAGTATTCTATTCAAGACAGAAGTATTGCCCTCCAGATGAAACTCCTAATTTAGTTCTTTGAAAAGTATTGCATAAAAAGTACAATTTATATCTGGTCTAAAATGAACAACATTACACAACTTAGAATGTTGCAAAGACTAAGATGCAGTGTATACAGTGTAATTTCAAACAACTAGCTTTTGATCAAATATAACCAAAACTTGTGTTGAACTATCTCTCTCATTTATATACATTAGTTTCTTTAAAAAGTATGAAGAAGAAAAAAATTGAAAAAATCATATCAATTTTTTGTGAAAAAATCTGAGATTTTATTTTCAGGCCATACCACTCAGGCTTGAGTTTATGAAAGCATTTCTGATTGGTCACTATACCCCACTATATTCAAAAGATTCAAAACAAATTGTATTAAATCTAACCCCTTGTCGTTTTACCGCCCCATTGGCATACCAAGGCGTGTTATCCGTCATTGGGAATCTTATTTCACTGACATTAAATTGATTATACACCATTCCAGGATACACATATTTTCCCCATATTATTCAGTTGGCAAGGATTTATTTAACTTTACAAAAAAACTCATGTTAAAATACCAAGGTTTGTGGCATCATTGGCACATTTAAAATGGGATTGTGTACTGACTCATTATGAGAAAAAAATACTATATTTTCAGTGTATTCAAACTCCTATCCCTTTGTGCCAGAACCACTTAGACATATTCTGACTGCTTGGGGAGACAAATTCAGCTTGTTAGCTTTCAAGAGAGCCAAAAAGCCATGCTTCCAATTTAAATGGTTTGCATTTACTTTGGGTATGACTTTTTTTAGGGCATCTTAGTCTAAAACCCCAGAATGCTAAGTCAGCGGTTAAATGGGAGTCTTAAAACAAAAGTAGCAAAAAAAAAAGCCCACAGTACCTGCCTCTTAAGGTACTAACTAATTGGATAACATTTAGCTACTTTAACATGAGGGGCAGATTGTTTTTTTAGAAAGCTTCAACATTTAGGGATACCCTGCATTTAACAGAATGGCTTCTAAATCCAAACGCAATGATAATCATAGCACCTTTTTAAGAAAGTACAGGAGCAGGGACAAACAGAAAGAGGCGAGCAGCTGCAGATGGGTCGAGAGAAATATTCTTCCCAATCTGGCTTTACACCAGGAATGCTCAGAGCGGTCTCAGCCTGTTAGAAATGGAGTGCTACCAATCAGGAGGCTACACCTCCCATTAATCGCTACATAAACATTCACTGGCGAGCAGGAAGGGAAGAGGAAACGGCAACTCTAATGCCTAGATGTGGACTAAATGCTGCGCAAAAAAACTCTACAAAACAACAAAACACTATTGTAGTAGGGCTTGACATTGACATTGGGGCGGTATAGCTCGGTTGGTAGAGTGGCCGTGCCAGCAACTTGAGGGTTCCAGGTTCGATCCCCGCTTCCGCCATCCTAGTCACTGCCGTTGTGTCCTTGGGCAAGACACTTTACCCACCTGCTCCCAGTGCCACCCACACTGGTTTAAATGTAACTTAGATATTGGGTTTCACTATGTAAAAGCTCTTTGAGTCACTCGAGAAAAGCGCTATATAAATATAATTCACTTCACTTCACTTCATCCATCCATTTTCTTTCGCTTGTCCCTTTTGGGGTAGCGGGGGGTGCTGGAGCCTATCTCAGCTGCATTCGGGCGGAAGGCGGGGTACACCCTGGACAAGTCGCCAGTTCATCACAGGGCCTTTAATCACATTTTAATTTCGATTTCAATTATGGCTTCTCACGATTATGAGAATATAATCGAAGAAAAAAAAAAGATTAATGGGCCGCACAACATGCATGCAAATTCCGGAGCATGTGACGGTGAAACAGATGAGGAGCGAATGAGTAAAAAAAGAGCATGTCTACGAGAAGTTTGGGGTCTCACCAAGGTTGTTGTTTTTTATTTGACACATCGCTAGAATGCCTAATAAATAATAACTAAACTCAACAAAAAAGTAAGTCACATGATTTCTGCGTTTACATAACTGCGGACGAAGTCACATAATTGGCCGTTTAAACGGAATCCGCTGATAAATGCAAAATGAAATCAGGGAAATTGACAAAAATGTGAGTGAAGTTTTGTCATTGTGAAAATAAGGTACATTTGTGTTCGGTGGTGCTCATTTATCCCTGACACACTCAACCGCGCGCTCCTGAACTAAACAATCAATGTTGAGATGGCCACTTGAAACAGCGACTAAATTACGAAGCTAAAGCTAGCTAGAACAATCCATACACCCACAACACATCTCATCTGCTTGTGTTGTTGTGAACGAAATCATCGATGTAACATCAATGTACAAACAGTGGTTTTAACTAGAGAGGCACTCATTTTTTTTAACAACCTCAAGTGAGTTGCCCATTACTTGTCAAGCTCAGAACAGCACAGCGCACTTCCTCCCTTCACAATAATAGCTCGGTGTGCCACATCCGGTCTGACTGTGCTAACAGACTAAAGAGTTCAAAAAAGTATTACACAAGCATAATGTACTTAAAGCACTTATTGTTACATTTACAAAATTAAAATGTTTTGACCTTAAATACTGGTCAAAATTGTCCAAAGATGTATTTATTACACCAATAAATGAGAGGATTTTTGCATTTAATTAAAAAAACATTATTAAATGTTATTCTACACAAAAAGCACACTATGATGGTCAAATTGGTATAGAGGGTAAAAAACTGATTTAAAAACAATTAAAACAGAAAAAACTAATTTGTTGAATTGCCTAATATTGCTATTTTTATTAATATGTATTGGTATTGCTATTAATATTTTACTTGTTGTGGTTTATTCATTACTAATTTATATGTAGGTTGTTTTTTAAACTATATTTAAAGTTCAGTTTTTGTGGTACAATAAAAACTAATGTTTTAAAATGAATGAATAATCGTGTAATTGTGATTACAATACCCATCAAAATAATTGTGATTTATTTTCTTCCATAATCGTCCAGCCCCATTTTGTGGCATAGTTTCTTTACAGATTACACAAAACAATCTTGCATTCTGGACGAAAAACAATCAATTCTACACAATTATGCCCACTGATAGTTTGCAGAGGTCTATAACTGTGCCATCACTCACCATTCTGGGCCGAAGTTGAGAGTCTCAGCAGTCATATTCCTCACGTCCGCACAGAACTGAGTATCTGGGAAGCAAACGCATTGTCTTTGTCAGAGGACTGTCTTTGATATAGAGTCTACAAAAAAGTTGTGTATGTTCTACAAGCTTACCCTGTCCAAAGATATCGGAGCAGGCTGGACTGGGCTGGACCAGGCTAGAGCTGGTTGGGTTTAGTTAGGCTTGGGTGAAGAAGGCCGAGTGGTGCTTAGACTGTGATCACAGGGTGCCCCCCCACCCCAAAAAAAACACACATCCACAAGAATAGCTGCCAGTTGTAGGTGCTTGAGGGATACCAGGTTATCAGTTCTGTAAGTATGGAAGGGCTTTGACAACAGATTGGAGAATGGAAGCTGCTGCTACTCAGAGCCAATTAAGTTTGTAAAACATTGAAAAACATAAAGAACCTTGGAAATACTCAAAATAATACCAAAAAAACACTTGCTAGTAATATCTCCTCTCTCCTTTTGTTGTGTTTTTTTTTACAGCAGTTAGATCTCACATTTACGGTTGTAACATGAAACAGTCCGTTAAAAAAAGGAACGCAGGGACATTTGAAGTCTCATGAGAAAAAAAAAAAACAGGCTGCTGGAACAGCTGCCGGGAGCAAACGCGACCTGCACTCCTCTTCACCGAAAATCCCCCTCCTTTCCTTCCCCCCGGCGCCTTTCGAGATCACTCCGACTTAAAGGTGGACAGGCGGAAACTCTCCAGGTAATTCCTCGACTTCCTGTCCTCCGCGCCACTAGAACAAATAAGCACATGAGACACCACTAAGATGAATGCACAAGTTCGAGAGAGCAATATAATCCATACAGTGTATCCGAAAAGTATTCACAGCGCTTCACTTTTACCACATTTTGTAATGTTACAGCCTTACACCAAAATGGAATTGATTATTTTTTGTCTTCAATATTCTACAAACAGCACCCCATTTTTTATTTAGCAAATTTATTTAAATAAAAAACAAAAATTTTGTAGTATGTACTGAGTATTCACAGCCTTTGCTCAGAACTTTGTTAATGCACCTTTCGCAACAGTTACAGCCTCAAGTCTTGATGCCACAAGCTTGGAACACCTATCTTTGGGCAGTTTCACCCATTCTTCTCTGATCATTCCTCTTTGCAGCACCTCTCAAGGTCCATCAAATTGGATGGGAAGTGTTGGTTTTCAACCAGGATGTCTCTGTACATTGCTGCATTCTTCTTAGTCTAGTCAGACAGATCACCAAGAACCCAATGGTTACTCTGTCAGAGTGACCATTGGGAGACCAGAGTGGAGAGAGGAGAATCTTACAGAAGGACAAACATCTCTGCAGCAATCCACCAATCAGGCCTGTATGGTAGGGTGGCCAGACGGAACAGATTCCTTTGTAAAAGATTGACAAATTGCACCTGAAAGACTCTCAGAACACGAGAAACAAAAAGATCTTGCCTGATTCGACAAAAATTGTATTTTTGGCGTTAATGTCAGGCATCATGTTTGGAATGTCAGACATCATGTTTGGAAGAAATCAGGCACCGCTCATCACCAGGCCAATATAATACCATCCCTACAGTGAAGCATGGTGGTGGCAGCATCATGATGTGGGGATGCTTTAGCAGCAGGAAATGGGGGACTAGTCACCTTGATGAAAACCAACACTTCCCATCAAACCCAATGGAGCTTGAGAAGTGATGCAAAGAGGAATGATGAAACTGCCCAAAGATAGGTGCACCAAGGTTGTGGCATCGTATTCAAAAAGACTTGAAGCTCTAATTGCTGCCAAAGGTGCATCAACACAGTATTAAGAAAAGGCTGTAAATACGTATGTAAATGAGATTTTTTTTCTTAAATTTTAATTAATTTGCAAATTAAACAAAACAAAAACTTTTCACATTATGGAACATTGTGTGTAGAATTTTGAGAACCAGAATGAATGTATTGTAATATGAAATAAGGCTGTAAAAAGTGAAGCACTGTGAATACTTTTCCAATGCACTGTAAGTGATGCTTGCAGTCTGCCACAGTTGCAAATAAAACCAACTCGGTGGCATTCTAATCATAAATATGTTGATTTAAATTATAAAAGAAACCCACGGTTATCTTTTTCTAATGAGTGCATTTCCCTGGGGGGGAAATGCATAGCAATAAAATATATATAAATATTTTTTTTAAATAGCCACAACACTGGTTAATTACACTTATTCCAAAGTTAAAAGAACACGATTTATACAAAAATGTTTTTGATAATGTTTACTACATGCATTTTGGTATGGTATTTTTTTTATAACTGGGATGACTGTGAAGATTGTTGTAACACTCAAGAGGACAATTGAACTGCATTTTAGTTGTAGTTTTGCAACACTGCATTACAGTTAAAACTTATTAGACTTAGACTTCCTTTTATTGTCATTCAAATTTGAACTTTATAGTACAGATAAGAACGAAATTTCGTTGCATTAGCTCGTTGTAGTGCAGGATAAAAGAGCAGTAAGGTGCAGATAAACAGATTATTGAACAGATAAATATATTGCACTTTTGCATATGTATCAACGTTATCGTATTTGAGGTCAAAATAGTCAATACCGAGCATGTGATGCAGTTTAGTTCTACATGACTAGCATAATATTTAAGATATCACATTTTAGCAGTATGATATATTTTATAAACGATGGTTTATAAAATAGGGGTTATACATTGGGCAGGTGGGCCTAATGAAGTACTGTACTGTACAACACAATGCTCGTTCAGTGGGGCAACTTAAGTATTGAAAACGTAGTAAACACAAAGGAATGAAACATAACTATTTACTTCAAATGCCGTAAATGTACATAATTAAACTGATTTTAAATGTGGGCTCATTTGAACAAATACATCGTTAGCAATCGCACACACCTCGGTTACCATAAGGGTACGATGCAATCACCATGGTTAGCGTTTCTAACACTAATTGTCATTTTAGATTGGGTAAAATTGTAACATTAGCGTAGGCAACAAACCATATTAAAATAAGTATAAATAAATGGTGGTAGCATACCTAAAGCTAGTGCTAGGTATGCGCTGAAGGCCTCAGCCTTCGAAGGTTCAAATGACACGAGCTATGATGGCGGAGGGGGGGCGGAGTATCAGACTCACACTCCCCGGCCTGCTCCACCGCCACTCGGCTGTTGTTCCAATGCAAAGTCCGCTAGCGCAAACAAGCATGGCTACAACTAGACAGATTAACACGCCGGGGATTGTCATTCATGCTCGCCCGTTGACTCCTTGAGCTCACCAAAGCGTACAGGACGTTAGCTAATGTTTAGCTAAGCAGCTAGCTTGCAAAGAGGAACCATGGCTTACCTTCACTTGTTTATCAACCACCCGGCTATCGACCGCCGATCCTCTGCGTGCAATTTGGTCTCTCTGAACACCGGAAACGTTATTCATTCGACGGAAAGCCGCGCTTCCGTGCTCGATGCGCCTGGTTTTTTGTTCTTGGTCGCCTCCAATGGTCGCCACTGCGTGATCTTCGTGTGTATGTGTGTGCGTGTGCGTGCGTGTAAGTGTCTACTGCTGCCTGCTAGTCGCTGGTCCTCTTGTTGTTTGTGTTTAGGAAAACATGGCCGCCGTCCCCCCCTCATACCACGTGACTCTGCTCACACTGTCAAGCCAATGCTGGGACACACAACTGCTGGGCAATACAGCGCTGAACATGCTGGTATCGAACCGATACCAAGCAAATACAGAGGTCAGCATTGCCGATTCGATTTTGTGTATTGTCATTGAATGTTTTTGTGATTTTGATTTATTATGATTATATTCTTAATAAACATGAATGATGTATGAATCCAAGACAACATTTATACAAATATTCAATTTTATTATATATACTAAAAAGTCAATAGTGCATAAATAAGTCAACAAAACAAACTGTAGCTATTAGTGATTCCCAGAGCCCCAAAAAAGTCTGCAGGCTATAGAGCGTTTTCTATTCGGGCTCCAGTACTCTGGAATTCCCCACCAGTAACAGGTAGAGATGCTAACTCAGTAGAAGCATTTAAGTCCCATCTTAAAACTCATTTGTATACTAGTCTAGCCTTTAAATAGACCCCCCTTTTAGACCAGTTGATCTGCCGTTTCTTTTCTTTTCTGCTTTTTGGGGGGGGGGGCTGTCCAGAGTTGGGACCGGGGTAGACCGCTCGCCTGTGCATCGGTTGGGGACATCTCTGCGCTGCTGACCTGTCTCCGCTCGGGATGGTCCCCTGCTGGCCCCACTATAGACTGGACTTTCACAATATTATGCTAGATCCACTCGACGCCCATTGCACCGGGGGGTGTCACCCACATCTGCGGTCCTCTCCAAGGTTTCTCATTGTCATCCCACTGGGTTGAGTTTTTCCTTGTCCTGATGTGGGATCTGAACCGAGGATGTCTTTGTGGCTTGTGCAGCCCTTTGAGACACTTGTGATTTAGGGCTATATAAATAAACATTGATTGATTGATAGTGCCACCATGTGTTTGACAACATATTCCCTGAGTGTACAAACAATAGAATACATCAATTACTTTATTAATATGAACTACACAAAAACACAGATGTAAACAAAAATAAACTGAAGAGTTGCCAAATATCCTTATCTCTCGCTTAAGTATCTTTGGAATCCATGCTATGGATATGGATCGATCCCCCCATCGCTAACAAGCACGTAAATGCACACGCTTATTTACCTAAATCAATGAACAAAATCTTAGGTATGTGCATTTTGTAAGCAAAGCATCGACATGCAGAAAGGAGAAACATCAGCAATAACAAATAATCAAAGTCTGACTTTATACCACTTTACTATTGTTATCATATACGCCTCAGGATCTTTGGAAATAAAATGAAAATGCATCTGAACTGGACAGCAACTGTTGCAGGAGACCTTGTGTGGGGCCTTCAACAGTCCTGCCACAGACATAAAGCATCAGAAAGGCATGACAGTGTGAACGCCTGACAGAAAATGGCAGATTTTTGGCACTCATCTTGGCTTGATTGTTCAAACTTAAATTCAATTATCAATCATTTGCAAATAGTTTTACAATCCAAAAATGCAAATATTTATAGTTTTCCCCTCTTGTTTTGGACCACACAATGTGCATTTTTTACACTTTAACAACATTAAACTGCAACCTGCATGATTGGTAGCACCCGCATGCACCTGGAAAACCTAAAATCACCTCAGCCAATATGGATTCAATAGGCAAAATATTCAAAATACACAATAGCAATCGACAGTATTGTTCCACCCCCTGGAAGGTGAGGGGAGCAGTGAGCAGCATATGGGTCAAATGCAGAGGGTAATTTCGCCACACCTAGTGTGTGTGTGACTATCAGTGGTACTTTAACTTTATTGCTTAAGCAGATTTAATGACTGAACTGGACAAGGTGCAAATATTGTTGTAGTAGCAGCGCTTAGACAAAAGAGGGCAATGTCTTTTTTGCAACCAATCAATGTATTTTTTTGGAGAAACATATTTTGACAGAAAGAAAAAAATGTACTTCATGTAATCGCATACCCTTTAAACTATAATATTACCCAATATTGCAACACATATTAACATACTTTCCAAACATTTTATTTTACGTTAAAATATATATATTTTTTTAAATATCTGCTTGACTTATGATTTCAAAGCAAGTTATCCATCAAATTGTACACTGTAAAAACGACAATCGGTTTTACAGTAACATTGACGGTCACTTTTACAGCATATTACTGTAAATTGAAAAAACTTGTCTCTTGGTTGTTTTTATGGTGTGTTATTCTACAAGGAAAAACACGGTAAAAACTGACAGCTTAGTTGCCAGAAAGAAAGAAAAAAAAAACAGTGGTACTGTTTTTCCATTTACAGTATTGTTAAAAAAAACACTGTGAATTTTAAGTAAAATTGTAATTCTCCTATAAGCTTCCAGTTTTTTTCCCCCATAAAAAAATAGTGGTGCTGTTTTTCCATTTAATGTAGTGTGTTGTAAAATCACTGTATATTTTACAGTAATAGTAACTGAGTTGCCAGTTTTTACTGTATTTTTTTTACTATGTACGTAAAATATATATGCATAATAATCAAATGCTTAGGCAAAATGATATATTATTCGCTGTTACAAGTGGCCCTCTGAGGGCAGCCATGACTGCATAATCAACAAATAAAAAAACGAGTGAGTTTTTAAAACGAAACCACATGGACAGTATCTGCCAGTAAATAACATCTTCTAGAGAAGGGGTGTCAAACTCATTTTAGATCAGGGACCACATGGAGAAAAATCTACTCCGAAGTTGGCCGGAATGGTAAAATCACGGCACGATAACTTAAAAATAAAGACAAGCACATTCTGAAAATGTACAAATCAAAATGTTGTTGTATTTTACACTTACATGTTGGGGTTAATAATATTCTACCTTTACTTGTTGTTATTTATCCTTTCTGAATAAATTATGTGATGTTCATCAGTCAACTCATTGGTGTTCATTTTCAATCTATCAAGATAAAAAAGTAATATAAAAATCAAATTACAGGATGTTATTTATGTAGTTTGCTCATTTTCCTCGACTGATGTGATGTGATCACGTGTTTTTTTTTGTGTTTTTTTTTTACATATGTAGCATCATCTTCAAATATACAAATAATTGCTATTGCGACATCTAGTGGACACATTTAGGACCGTAGTTTCTTTCATTCAAAAATTTCGGCTCATTTGTATACTTAGCAAACTTATCCCGCGGGCCTGACAAGTTTTACGTTTGACACCCCTGTTCTAGATAAACGCAATCCTAAATCCGAGCTAGAAAATCGCGATTCACGTTTGTGCATAATCGTGGAGCCCTACAATAAAAAATGATCAGATTAAGCCCTGACGCTGGTGTTGGGCCGACTCGTGTTTAAGGGACTATTGTGGCAGTCTGAGGTAAACAGAGATTATAAAAGGAAGACTGGTTTAGAGATGACACACTTTTCCACGCCACCCAGCCTCGCCGTTGTGTCTCCGCCCTTCCCAGCGGACCCCCGTAATAGTGGGGGTCAACAACCAGCAGGTAACTTCCACTGGCCCCAGTGCACACACCCAGGATGCCCTTGGACGAGTTGTCCCTGTCCCCCCCCATCATGACAGGACATCCGCGCTTGGCCAAGTGCTGATGGACCTCTTCCACGGCGACATTCTCCAACTCCCCCCCGCCACCTCTGACATGCACCAATTTACAGGGAACATCGTAAATATAATCCAGGACCAGGGATGCTTCAAATGTCCCAATCCACTCTTTGGAGCCCAGAAAGGAGCCTGGCTTGTCCATGACGGAGACCAATGCTTGCTGGATCTCCTGCAGGCTGGGTGGAGGTCTTGTTTGGACCTTCATGTTGTGGCCCAACCAGGAGGCCATAGTCTGGACGGTGCGGTATCCACACCCCCATCCTCGGTCATCTTGTCCATCGCAGCCATAGTGGAAGTACTGGTAGTCTCCTTTAACGAGAGACATCCAGGCGGGGTCCGCCACAGGGGGAGGAAGACCGACGTGGACGTTCGTCAAAAGAGGTCTCATCTTCGCCAAATCCTCCACTTCCCGCGCGGCACAAGCTCCCCAATCAATCACCATTTCAGGTTCCGCCATAGTCTATTGTAAAAGTCGTCTCTATTAAGTAAACGTCTAGCTTTTAGCTGAGTGGAGCGCAGCACTTCCTTTTTTGGTGCCACTGTCTAATTCTTCCGTATGTTTACTCGGACCCATTAGTTCTGCCATTAAGTGTGTTCCGACAGACTTCCTCTTTCACATTTGAGAAGATAAATAGTGGTTATAAATTAAATGGTAAATGTTTAGTAGTATGCAGCATTTTTTTTTTCACAAATCCAAATTTGATTGAATTGAAATGATACCCTTTTTAATTTGGCTATCCTTGTTTTTTTTCTTTGTCGTCTGGATGCAGTTCGGTATAATGTAGAATATAATTGTTGTTATAATGTTTTTACAGTATTTTCAATTTGTGCGCATATTATCATTTTTTATGGTAAGTCAGCTATTGTTTTTGTTGTCTTTGTTCGACACACAATCAACCAAACATATTGTCATGTCATAATCATTTCAATATTGCTACATACAAGAATATGGTGCAAAATGTCTTTGATTTCAAGAGTTCAGTTCAGATGAGAATAAACCTCAACACGTTTTCTGCAGTTCATTTATTCTGATGACAGCGCAACAGTGGTTTACAATATTTAACTTTAAAAACATTTTTAATAACTTGTAAGAAGTCAAAAATGCATTATTAAAATATTTAGCTCTTTGTGCGAGGGATTTATGGAATATAAGTTTCATTTTTTTTGACTACAACTACTGAAATAATTAACTTTCCCAAGATATTCCAATATTTGAGACGTATCTGATTAAAGTGTGTGTGTGTGTGTGTGTGTGTGTGTGCTTGCGTGCGTGTGTAGATATAGGTATATTTGTATACTGTACATATATACACATACGTATGTGATATGTGTGATATTTATGTGATGTGATTTTATACATACTAAATATATACACAAATATTTATATATATGTATATATGAATATATATATATATATATATATATATATATATATATACACACACACACACACACACATATATATAAGTCATATATGTTATATATATGTTTATATACACAACATATACATATATATAACATACAGTATATAACATATACACATATATATATATATATATATATATATATATATATATATATATATATATATATATATATATATATATATATATATACATATATATATATATATACTGTATATATATATATATACATATATATATATATATATATATATATATATATATATATATATATATATATATATTACTGACTACCACACTTATAGGTCTGCGCTCTCCGAGTTCTTTTCCAGTTCCACTTCCCAATCCTTGAGGAAGATAAAGAGACTATAATGTGTCTCTGAGATCAGATAAAACACAGTCATATTTATGTGTGACTGTGAACACGGAGGGCTATTAAACCCAACATGGCTAATGCAGCTGAGATAGGCTCCAGCGATCCCCCGCGACCCCGAAAAGGACAAGCGGTAGAAAATGAATGGATGAATGGATGGCTAAGTATGACCTCCACCATCAGCTTCACGTCTCCCATTGCATTGTGGCAGGTTTAAACAACCTAACATACCTCCGACATTAATGTGAATCTTCCTGCAATTAAATGATCCAATTTCACTCAATTGGTCCAAAAGAAATAATTGATTTACTATGAATGCAGTTTATTTGTTTATCTATGCAAGCAACACCAAAACAAAGAAAATCCAGCCAATCTTCCAAGCGTCCACATTTAGTTTGGGCCACCAGCTTTCAGTTCCCCGATGGTAGTCCTGTGCTTTTCATCTGGCGACCCATAGAGGGACCCACAAGCTATGACATGCTCTCTTTACTCCCTTGAGGAGAACAGCAGAGTCAAGTGAAACCATCACAGCTCATCCAGAATCAGGTTTACTTTTTACCTCAATCTTTACGGGGACATTACCTAGCCGTTATTACCATTTTGTGTTCATTCTCGACAGCAGAAAAGCAAGCAGAAAAGCGTTGCACCCTGCCACCCACCGGACCTACAACATGTCTGTGACCCAGCAGCATCTCCTCCAGAGGCCTCATGCAGACATGTAAAATACACTCATCTATTGAGCTCCAAGCGCCATAAACTGATAAATAAGCTAATCATGCGTTTTTATTAGGGCTGGGAATCTTTGGGTGGTACACGATTCGATTCAATATCGATTCTTGGGGTCACGATTCGATTATAAATCGATTTTTTCGATTCAACGCGATACTCGATTCAAAAACGATATTTTTCCGATTCAAAACAATTCTCTATTCATTCAATACATAGGATTTCAGCAGGATCTACCCCAGTCTGCTGACATGCAAGCAGAGTAGTAGATTTTTGTAAAAAGCTTTTATAATTGTAAAGGACGATGTTTTATCAACTGATTGCAACAATGTAAATTTGTTTTAACTATTAAATGAACTAAAAATATGACTTATTTTATATTTGTGAAAATATTGGACATAGTGTGTTGTCAAGCTTATGAGATGTGATGCAAGTGTAAGCCACTGTGACACTATTGTTCTTTTTTTTATATATATAAATGTCTAATGATAATGTCAATGAGGGATTTTTAATCACTGCTATGCTGAAATTGTAACTAATATTGATACTGTTGTTGATAATATTCATTTTTGTTTCACTACTTTTGGATTGTTCTGTGTCGTGTTTGTGTCTCCTCTCAATTGCTCTGTTTATTGCTGTGTTGCTGGGTCGGGTTTGGTTTTGGAATTGGATTGCATTGTTATGGTATTGCTTTGTATTATTTTGTTGGATTGATTAATAAAAAAAATTAAAAAAAATAAAATCGATTTTCGTACAACTCCCCTAGTTTTTATGCATTGCACTGTATCTGGGAGTCCCTCCTGGCACTTTGTTAATAAGACCACTTAACTTCTGAAAGTCCTCCTGCAAATGAAACCATGAAAACCATTATTTAAGGGGACTTATGATGAATGTAGTCTTTTCTGACTTATGAATGTTTTACAATGTTGGATACTCGTGTTAAACAATGCCACAGCATCAGGTTCATGCATTCTGGGGTGAGCTTGCGCACCCTTTGGGATGTCTCTGTTTGCTCCTTTTATTTTCATATCATTTTAGCATGTGCATAATAATACTGACATGTAACATGCATTGACATATGCACTGCAAAAAGCAGGTTTTTTTTAGGTGGACCCTAATGTTATGGCCAAGTGAATCTATATACAATAGTTGTGAAGTTTATTTTCGACCTTGTCTGGAAAGAAATAGCAGGGCCGATTTAAAGACAAATATTGAAAGTGAACATTATCAAAAGATAAATCATGAAGAGAGAGTGGGGTGTGGTTTCATTTGCAATCTGGGAATAACGCCAGAAACGAACACCTCGCAGACAGACTCAAAAAACAGATCATAAAAGTGTCAGTGGAACAAAATGTATGCAAAATTTCCACCAACGCATGTCCGATTCATATTATCTAGATTGATGATTCTCAAACTGTGGTACATGTACCACCAGTGGTACGTGGGCTCCATCTAGTGGTAGGCCAAAGATAGGATTCATTATTTATATATAGTGTTTCATTTTCCTATATTCAAACACAGTGTTACAGTTCAAACTGTGTGTAATGTTACAGTGAATAAAAATATTAAATATACTTGTTAATTAAAACCTCTGCTTTGTTTTAATGACTACTTAGGCATACTACATTAGTGTATTGTTGGTCATTTTAGTGGTACTTGGAGAGCCATGTTTCTTTTAGGTGAAAAAAGTTTGAAAACTACTGCTCTAGGTCAAAATACATGTTTGAAATGTAAATTTGGGGGCTGGGTGCACGAAATGGCCTCTATCACTCAACCATGCCGCTAAATGTCCTTCAAATGATCTAATTAATGCTGAGAATGAAATCACTTGATCCATCTTCAGCGTAATCATAATCTTGTATAAAGCTTCACATAAGACAGAAGATTTGTTCGGAAAAAAAACGTTTTAATAATATGTTGAGGTATACAGCTTTGAATTGGTACAGAGAAAAGATGCATGTCAATCAATACCATGTTAGTCTCTGGTTATAAATGAAATAGAGGCCTCTTTCAGCATGTGAACACAAGGAGTGCATACTACAGTGATATGTTGGATTTATAGCATGGTCAATGGCCACCACAGAGATTTTGCCAAAAAGGTTTTCTCTTATGTCGTTCCTCAATTTCAACACAGAGTCCATCCGGAAAGTATTAACAACACTTCACTTTTTCCACATTTTGTTATCTTACAGCCTTATACTAAAATGGAATACATTCCTTTGTGTCCTCAAAATTCTACACACAGTGCCCCATAATGACAATGTGAAATGTTTTTTGTTTTTTACTTTGGAAATGTATAAAAAAAAAAAATCACATGGACCTTGATTTTCGGACTATAAGGCCCACTTAAAATCCTTTCATTTTCCCAAAAATGGACAGTGCTAACCCTAACCCCATACTGGAGAACAACTAAAATAAAAGCGCCATCTAAAATATTATGAATTGATAACATAAATGTAAAAAATACAATATAAATAATGTAAATAATACATTAATAAGTTAATAAAAACACAACATTGAACAAGTAGGACAAAGTAAGGGTACTGTCCTGGAATGTTCCGCCAAAACACACACACACACAAGCACACGCAAACACACACACAGGATTACTGTGGCAGGACATATTGTCACCATTGATGCATACAAGCCCAAACAATAACTCCCGCCAGTTGGTGGCTCCTACCTCGGCTCTGGGGACCTTACAGTCGCCTCCCGCACCTCCCATCATTCTTTTCTGTCAACTTCCTGTCTCGTGTCGCGCCAGAGGAATAGCCCTAGCTGGCCACCAGCCCACAAATGTGGAGGCGTAATGGAGACGTAAACACAACAATTGCTGTTTGCAAAGGCTCTTTTAGGTATTGCAAAAAAAACATGGCTGTAAGTCAGTCCCATCCAACTGGCAGCCCGTGGGCCAAATCCGGCCCGGGAATGACAACGTACTATGTTCAGTTAAAAACTTAGGAGACAAATATTTTTGCAGAAAATTCCTAAAAACACTCAAGTGTTGTACAAATTGGACCACTGTAAACACGTTGGCGGGTCTTTACATTGACATTTTAACCTTGCTGCAAATATACAAAACTGGGGCCAAACTTGTGATTTACATAACTGAGGCGTTCCTCAAGGAACCCCTTTAAAAGGGAACTGCACCTTTTTTTTTATAGAATTTTGCCTATCTCTCATAATTATGTAAGACAAGAACACATATGTTTTTCTTTTTTATGCATGCTAACTCGTAAAAAAATGCTAGCATGTCAGCTCAAATGCCGCTCTATTTCGCCTACACAGCGCTCAAAGCAACATCCAAACACCTCCATCAGTTTTTTTGTATACATTTTGTAAGTATATATGTACTGTAGTAACAAGCACATTCATGGTAACATGTAATATTTACACATTTTGCTCATTTTAAGCATAAGGTGGCTAAATGATTTTACAGACGCATCACAATGTTGCTTCTTTCCTTCAACAACTACTACTAATCATTACAGACTTCATGAGAGAAAACAACGACTATTTTGGGACAAATGATGATGCAGAACTTTATACTTTTGAGCCTGAATATGAAGTGTTTTAGATGCTGAGTGATAAACAGATTAAGCTTCACCAGACTTAGATGATGTTTATTGAGTTGTTAAATTTTGTAGAAAAAAACAGTTGACAGTTTTGACAAACAACTACGGTCATTTCAAATGACAACTTTCTGGCTTGAAGAAACACTAAAATAATTCAAGAAATAAGTTGTGGTAGTCAATAACAGTTTATTTTTTTAGGTCAAGAAGAGCAAATAGAATTAGGAAATCATTCAACACTGGGGGGAAAAAAATGGAATCAACCTGTAAATATTAATTTCCAAAGCTAACACCTGCATCAGATTGAATCTGTTTATTATGTTAGGAACGCTCTTCATAGCAGAGGTTGTGACCTCAAAATGCAGGAGACAGCAGGCAGCGCGCAGGTACCATTGTATTTAATGTCCAAAATATACAAAAACACAAATAAAGTGCAGCAGGGAAATGCACCAAAAAGCACAAGGAAAACAGTGCACAAAAAAGTGTGCTTTTGGGAAAGCTAAACACAAAAAAGTACAAAGCAACAATCTCAATGTCATATACTGTATTCAAAACTCCAAACAATCTCCAAAAACTGAAACAGTCCATAAACAAAGATCACACAACCAACCAAACGGTGAGGCTGGCCTAAATAATCCTCATGTGCTCATTATAAGCAGGTGAAAAATATAATTACCAATCACCCGCATGTGATGAGGACAGCCCTAAGCAGCAGGGGTGTAGCTACTGCAGGAACAACACCAACAGAACAAGACGTGGAAACAAAATAAGAGCGCAAGCCAGGAAGTGAAACGAAATCACGAAAATACCCAAAAAGCTAAACAAATAACGACTTGAAGTAATAGGTCGTAACAATACCCCCCCTTAAGAGACG
This sequence comes from Nerophis lumbriciformis, assembly GCF_033978685.3. NCBI lineage: Eukaryota > Metazoa > Chordata > Actinopteri > Syngnathiformes > Syngnathidae > Nerophis > Nerophis lumbriciformis. The sequence continues at coordinate 38,903,801 of NC_084552.2, forward strand.
GATATCAGACGTCCCAGAACCTCACAAAGAAATAAGCCCAAAGTTACAGGAGCATAAAAGGAGGAGTTGGTGATGGGTCGCTAGGTCATGCATACCTAAAGCCAAATGGGGACAAGTCAAGTGGTGGAGGCTTGTGGATCGCCACTGCAGCTGGCGAGGCGGGCATCAATGAACTGGCCAAACTCGTGGCAGATGCGAAGGTGGATAAGAGCCAAAACAAGACCTCATCCCCTGCTGAAGTCAGCGCCAAAGTCCCTGGCGTCGTTCTTGATGGCGCGGAGGGTGTCCATGAAACGGCCATCTTTACAGCCGACGAGGAGGAGGAATGCAGGTGCCAGATGGGCGCTTCTTTGGCAGGGAAGTTGGAGGTCTAGCAGGCTGCAGAGCTGGAGGTGGAGCAGACTGTGGAGCTCGAGACAGAGAAGGCTGCGAAGCTGGAGACAGCGCTGACTGCAGAGGTGGAGACGGAGCTGGTGGCATCTGACCTACAGGAAGCGGCGCTGGAGGTGTGTCGGCGGACAGACTGGTAGAGCTGGCGATGTCGTCAGAACCACTGGAAGAACAGGCGGTTTCATCACATGTACATGTGAATCCTGAACCGTACCAAAAAAGGCTTGAGTGGGCGTGGAACAGAAACAGGTGGTTCCAAAACCTTAGTTTTACGTGGAGCGAGGGGAGAACTGAGAAGCTGAGCTAGCTCGTCCCGGAGCTAAAGAGTCACTGTGGGTGGAGTTTGTATGTCAAGGGGCGGAGCTTGAGTACGGGAAACTGAAAAGTCACTGTGGATGAAGCTTGTATCTCAGGGGACAGAGCTTGAGTCCTGGGTGACTAAAAAGTCAGTGTGGGCAAAGATTTAGGAAGGTAATTTGGTTGAGGCTGACTGGCAGTCTTACCCCTGACTTCCACAGGAAGCATCACGGCTGCAGTCAGATTTGAATTGTATTGATCCGTCGTATCAAAGCGAACGGCAAAAATAGAGGCTCTGCGTATATTTAGGGCATGGATCCAGAACGGCAACACACATGGACACCTGATTTGAGTACAAATGGAAAGAGTCCTCCGCTATTGTGATTACGCACCACAGCCACGACGCGTCCTGTGGAAATCAAGGGTTAGTCCTGGAAAATATGGCTTGATGGTCAACTGTTGATAATTTAATGTCTGTTGGTGGTGGCTGACTTATAGACTTTGAAATAAAGGTGTCCATGTTTGCAGCTTCTGTGTCTGCTGCTGTCAGAGAGAGAAAGTCAATAAGAGGCATGGCGTTATCAAAACTCGCTAGCGCGTCCACGCTCGTGTCCTTGTGTGCGTCGGTGGCGTGACGTCATCCATTGAGCCATAGCCCACGACGTGAATTGCTTGGCAAAATGATGAATGGGGTTACCATATTCAGGCTGTGACAGGGAGGGAGAGGCAGCTGTCGGCACCTGAGTTTGGTGTTGTTGAAGTCCACATGGATAAGCCGCCATTGAGCACGGGATGGTGGGGTGGTCATGGCGCTGTGCCAAATGGAGTCCATGGGCACCAGTCGTCCATCTAGGCCCCACACAATCCAATTGATTCATGGCCTGCAAATAGTCTGGATCTCAATCCAATTGAAAATCTGTGGTGGAAATTGAAGAAAATGGTCCATGACAAGATTCCAACCTGCAAAGCTGATCTGACAATAGCAATCAGAGAAAGCTGGAACATGATTGATGAAGAGTACTGTTTGTCACTCTTTAGGTCCATTCCTTAGAGACCGGAAGCAGTTATAAAAGCCAGTGGTGGTGCAACAAAGTACTAGTAGTGTGTTGTAGTGTTTGTTGATTCAATATTTTTTTCTCTGAATTGAGTGACGCCATATTTTCACTATGCTTGATCTAAACATTAAACTGTGACAGACTGCCACAATTTATATTCTGGCAAAAAGTTGCCATTAGAAATGACTATAGTTCGGTGTCATGTCTGTTTTTCTACAAAATTAAACAACATCCCCCAAGACTGGTGATTCCATAATGCTTTGTCAGGGGCTGTAGTATATGCCATGTGAAAAGTATAGCCTACCCTATCAAATAGATAGAATAGAATAGAAAGTACTTTATTGATCCCTGGGGGAAATTCAGCACCACAGTTCGCTCACAATAGACAATAAATGACAACAGTAGAGTCTGGCTACATAAAGTTATCAGGGGTTAACCTTTACAGGCGCCCTCACTCAGTAAATAGAGTCAGAGCAAGGAGTCACAATGACGGCCGCCCCTTCCCATTACACCAACACCCCTCTCACCTCCCACCTCAATCTTCCAACGTTGATCAGGAAGCATGGCTCGCAGCACGTACCTTGTCTCCATGCTCTTATGTTGGCTCATGATAAGCAAACAGCCCACTGCGAGAGCAAACACTGTGACAATCTGTCAACATTGTTCCCCACTCAAACGCCGCAGTCCAGCTTTCAAGGTGGATTATATACGTTTACTTGTGCAGGAAATTTAAGAGAAGTCCCGCTTCATGTAAAAAAAATTTTTTTTAAATTACCTCAAAGTTTGTTTGCTTGAAATAATAAATTAAACAAGACCCTTTGCATGTAGGTTGCAGCATGTATAAAACAAAATTGATTTAACACCAAAACATGTACAGTAAAGAATAACAAAATATTACGATTGCATTTTAAATGTAAAATGTTTTTAGTTTAATCACAGGCTTGCTCTGGATGGATTTCAATTAATCATGATTAAATATCAATAATTTGTATTCTATATTAATCCTATTTCATTTTGCATGAGAAAATAGACAAAAATGAAGGTAATATATATGCACTTAACGTGTTAATTAAATTAGTTTAACATAATTTTCATGGTTACAAAAAAGCGGTCTATTTTAAATTTTTTCAAACAAACATTTATCCACAATAATGTGGACCTGTTACTCCATTTGTGTTATTAATGTGCTATTTTAAGATGAAAAGGTGCATAATAATGTATGTTGGTCTACTCGCCCATCAGAGTTTTTTTGTACTCAGATTTGCCATAGAGAGGACCCACATGCTGTTTAGCGTCTTTCATATTGAAATGTTTGGTTCTGCAGCCAGTTCAATCCCACTCGCATATGCACAGTAGTACAAATATTTGAACAAGCTCCCTAAAATGCACTGCCATTGTCAATTTTGAGTCATTCTACCCTGCAGGTGGGTTAATGGTGATCATTTGTTTTAATAAGATTAATAATAATGATGGATGCATTCATTTTGACAGCCCAACAAAATATATGAGAGTAAATCCAGACAAAAAAATTGCAAATTTTCAAAATAGATTTTCACAATATCAATGTCGATTGCAATGAAATCATTATTTAAGCTGCCGACCAGTTGTTTTATGACTCTGCCAGCAACTTCATTGACCACCACATCCTCTGTTGTTTTTGCTGGCTAGCCAAGAACCTTTGAGACTCTTCTTTTCCCCAATGACTCTATGTCCAAGGCAGCATTGTCCCAGGTCAAAGGTGTGTGTGCGTGTATGTGTGTGTGTGTGCGTGCGTGCGTGCGTGCGTGCGTGCGTGCGTGCGTGTGTGTGTGTGTGTGTATATGAGTGACAGAAAGAAAAATCGGTCCCATGTGGGGAGAAGACATTTGGCGCCACCTGTTGGTTTGCGTCTATTGATTTTGAGACCCCAAATATAAGACGACCATCTGCATTACGGTTGCACCGTCTAATTAAACAGTGCGACAATGAAAAGTCACCCCACCAAAATATGCAGCTAAATCACCACATTGACATGGATACAAAACGGGTATAAGACGACCCTCAACTCTTTTTCATAAGTAACAACTATTTTGTATAAAAAAATATACAAAATGTATCTTTTTTAGTAACAATAAATAAGATTGAGATTGCAATAAAAATAATATTATTCTTTAATGCTGGACAGTTTGATGACTGCTTCATTGATCATCGTTATACAAAAATAATAATCACTATTGTGTGCGTGCGTGCGTGCCTGCGTGCGAATGACAGGAAGAAAAGCTGTGTTTTGTTTAAGGGGAGAAGTCATTCGGCACAACCTGTTTGTTTGCATGTAAAAATCTCTGGATCCCGAATATAAGACAATACCCTGCATGTCGGTTGCACCTTTCACTGAGATGGAGTACAACAACAACATTCTCTTCACCAAAGCATGCTGATAAATTACCGTATTCACCCAAATGTACAATAATAATATAACTTGAACTTTTTCATTTGATATTTGGTGCCACCTGTTGGTTTGCATGAATAAATCTCTAGATCTCAAATATAAGACGACACCCTGCATTTCGGTTGCACCATCTACTGAAATAGAGTACAGCAATTCTCGACCCCTAAACATGCTTTTAAATTACCGTATTCACCCGGATATACAGTCGCAAATCAAAAGTTTACATGCACTTGTAAAAAACATAATGTCATGGCTGTATTGAGTTTCCAGTCATTTCTATAACTCTTATTTTTTTGTGATAGCGTGATTGGAGCACATAGTTGGTCACAAAAAACATTCATGAAGTTTGGTTCTTTTATGAATTTATTATGGGTCTACTGAAAATGTGACCAAATCTGCTGGGTCAAAAGTATACATACAGCAATCTTAATATTTGGTTACTTGTCCCTTGGCAAGTTTCACTGCAATAAGGCGCTTTTGGTAGCCATCCACAAGCTTCTGGCAAGCTTCTGGTTTAATTTTTGACCACTCCTCTTGAAAAAAATGGTGCAGTTCAGCTAAATTTGTTGGTTTTCTGACATGGACTTGTTTCTTCAGCATTGTCCTCACGTTTAAGTCAGGACTTTTGGAAGACCATTCTAAAACCTTAATTCTAGCCTGATTTAGCCATTCCTTTACCACTTTTGACGTGTGTTTGGGGTCATTGTCCTGTTGGAAGACCCAACTGTGCCCAAGACCCAACCTCTGGGCTGATGATTTTAGGTTGTCCTGAAGAATTTGGAGGTAATCCTCATTTGTCATTGTCCCATTTACTCTCTGTAAAGTACCAGTTCCATTGGCAGCAGCAAAACACGCCCAGAGCATAATACTACCACCACCATGCTTGACGGTAGGTTGTGTTCCTGGGATTAAAGGCCTCACCTCTTCTCCTCCAAACATATTGCTGGGTATTGTGGCCAAACAGCTACATTTTTGTTTCATCTGACATCACATGGACAAAGATAAGACATTCTGGAGGAAAGTTCTGTGGTCAGATGAAACAAAATTTGAGCTGTTTGGCCACAATACCCAGCAATATGTTTGGAGGAGAAAAGGTGAGGCCTTTAATCCCAGGAACACTATTCCTACCGTCAAGCACGGTGGTGGTAGTATTATGCTCTGGGCCTGTTTTGCTGCCAATGGAACTGGTGTTTTACAGAGAGTAAATGGGACAATGAAAAAGGAGGATTACCTCCAAATTCTTCAGGACAACCTAAAATCAAGAAAATATAAGGTTACAATGGGCTAAGAAAAAGAAACAATGGACTATGGATGACTGGATGAAAGTCATATTCAGTGATGAATCAAGAATCTGCATTGGGCAAGGTAATGATGTTGGAATTTTTGTTTGGTGCCTTTCCAATTAGATTTACGAAGATGACTGCCTGAAGAAAAAAATGCACATTTCGACAGTCATTGATGATATGGAGCTGCATGTCAGGTAATGGCACTGGGAAGATGGCCGTCATCAATAAATGCACACGTCTACACTGACATTTTGGACACTTTTTTATTCCTATTGCTATAATAATATATAACACCTCTCTGACAGTGTCAGTTATTGATTAAACATGACGTTAAAGTACCATGTTCACCTAAATATAAGACAAACTTTTTGGTTTGGTGCCGCATGAATAAATCTCTAAGCCCCGAATATGTTCCGCACTTTTTTGGGGAGTAAATTATATCCCAAATGATATTCTGCTTGATATAATACCTACATTATATAATACATAAAGTATACAATAATACAGAATACCTATCTGACAGTAACTAAACATGCTGTTAAAATACCATGATCACCCGAATATAAGACCAATTTAAACTTTTTGGTTTAGTGTTTGCTGCCACCTGTTAGTTTGCATGAGTAAAGGTCTAGATCTCGAATTTAAGACGACACCTTCATTTCAGTTGCGCTATCTACTGAGATAGAGTACAAAAACAACAACAAGGATAATATTCTCTACACCAAAACATGCTGTTAAATTAGTCATAGCCACCCCAATATAAGACGAATCTGATCTTTTTGGTTTGGTGTTTAGCGCCACCTGTTAGTTTGCATGAACAAATCTGGAATCTGTTTCTGCACTTTTAGTGTAAATTATATATTCCAAATGATATTCTGTTTGGGTAATAACTCTCTTACAGTGTCAGTCATTGACTATATTTTATTTGAGCTGTTCAGGTGTGCCGCCACTAACTTTCCGTGTGTAACATGGATCCTGCAAGTCATGTAGTTGACTCGAACTATGTGACAATGGATGATAACTGCCACCAATGCATCCTGCAAGACATTAACATCCTCCTGTGTAAATCACACGCAAAGGAACTTCCTGGATAAACCAACACACTGTCATTGCTGCTCCTTACTGTTTAATGAAAATAAAAAAGCCAATTGGTTTTATCTCCTGCGTTTGACCGAGGGCCGTTTTTGTCATGGCATCACAAGTAGGCTATATCATGACTGGGCTATTCAAAGAACACTGCCACGCTTTCACATCAGCATGGCCACCATGAAGAGGTTTCTCGGAAATCCCTGCCATATCCTGTAGTGTAAAATTGGTTATTATGTCGGTCTCCCATCTGAATGTTATAGTTATGCAGTAAAGTGACGGCATTTCGGAAATGTCACTATCAGTCACTTTGGATTTGATGTACCATATTAATACAGGTGCTATTTACAGTACAGGTATTGCATTTGAGCTAAAATATATTTCGGTATTCAATATATTTTCTAGTATTTTACCTTCCTGTCCTGCCTTTGTTTACGATCTTATCCACACATTCCCTTAGGTGTCCAGGTGAGCTTTGGAATTTAGAACATTCGAAGGTATGCAATTTAAGTAAATGCCTCAAGCCAGTCAATAAACAAATCCACTAAGAAATGTTCATTTTGTTTATTTATTTTTGAGTATTTTTCCTTGATTACAGCGTGGCGACACACACGTACAAGTCAAACAGCTGCCTTGGAGGCCAATAATTTAGTATATTTGTGAAATTGACATCAAACACTCAAATTTCAAGAAGTGTTCGCACTTGTCCTGGTAGGTTCAATTAAAAGGAACTCTGATGCGTTTGCAGTGCTAGGGTTTGTTTAGTAAAGCATGCAGAAGTGATAAATATGTGAGAGAAAATGTGTTGGAAGGGGTTTGTGTGTGCCAACTTCTTAAAAGTATAGTTTAGAATAAACTACATTGGCAGACAAATCACAATATAAAAACAATCTACAGTCGTGGTCAAAAGTTTACATACACTTGTAAAGAACATAATGTCATGGCTGTCTTGAGTTTCCAATCATTTCTACAGCTCTTATTTTTTTGTGATAGAGTGAACACCTTCCCTACCGTCAAGCATGGTGGTGGTAGTATTATACTCTTTTTTTTGATGGAGTGATTGGAGCACATACTTGTTGGTCACAAAAAACATTCATGAAGTTTGGTTCTTTTATGAATTATTATGGGTCTACTGAAAATGTGATCAAATCTGCTGGGTCAAAAGTTTACATACAGCAATGTTAATATTTGGTTACATGTTCCTTGGCAAGTTTCACTGCAATAAGGCGCTTTTGGTAGCCATCCACAAGCTTCTGGCAAGCTTCTGGTTTAATTTTTGACCACTTCTCTTGACAAAATTGGTGCAGTTCAGCTACATTTGTTGGTGTTCTGACATGGACTTGTTTCTTCAGCATTGTCCACACATTTAAGTCAGGACTTTGGAAAGGCCATTCTAAAACCTTAATCCTAGCCTGATTTAGCCATTCCTTTACCACTTTTGACGTGTGTTTGGGGTCATTGTCCTGTTGGAACAAAGCTCCTCAAAAGTATATTTTAGAAGCATTTGGTGCAACCTAAAATGGTAAATTTACCAAAATATAACTATTATCTACATATTCAAGACAGCAGACAGCATTCTGGTTTAGAATGTTAGCGTTATGTCACAAAAGCTCCTTAAAGTACATTTAAATAACACAATATAAAATTAATCCAAGTATTTAATCCAACACACATAATATGGGTTTGGAATGATAACTATATGTCATATAATAGGTCAATATAGCAAATTTAAAGTAGAAGCTTTTGGTGGATCTGAAAATGGTAAATGTAGCAAAATATAAAAATGATCTACATCAGGGGTGTCAAACGTACGGCCCGGGGGCCGAATCAGGCCCGCAAACATGTTTTATCCGGCCCGCGGGATGAGTTTGCTAAGTATAAAAATTAACCTGAACTTTTTGAATGAAAGAAACTGCTGTTCTAAATGTGTCCTCATGATGTTAGTACATCAGTTGAGGAAAATTATCAAACTACATAAATAACATACTGTAATTTATCTTGATAAGTTGAAAATGAACACCAATGAGTTGACTGATGAACATTATCACATAATTTATTCAGAAAATATAAATAACGACAAGTAAAGATAGTATACTATTAACCGCAACATGTAAGTGTAAAAACAAACAAATCCAACAACATTATGATTTGTACATTTTCAGAATGTGCTTGTTCTATTTTTAAACAAAGAAAACAATCTGAAGTTGTCTTGATTTTTAAGTTATCGTGCCGTGATTTTACCCGTCTGGCCCACTTGGGAGTAGATTTTTCTCCATGTGGCCCCCGATCTAAAATGAGTTTGACACCCCTGTTCTACATATTCAACACAGCGGACAGCATTTTGGTTTGGAATGTTAGTGTAATGTCACATAATATGTCACAAAAGTTTCTTAAAAGTACATTTTAGAAGCTTTTTTCTAATCTAAAATGGCATCTTTTTCACAATATCAAAATAATCTACCCATTTCTGTCTATCCATCAAACAGAATTATGGTTTGGAATATTAGAGTTGTGTGACATAATACTAATCTGCGATGAGGTGGTGACTTGTCCAGGGTGTACTCCGCCTTCCGCCCGAGTGCAGCTGAGATAGGCTCCAGCACCCCCCACAACCCCATAAGGGACAAGCGGTAGAAAATGGATGGATGGATGAGTTGAGTTGAGTTTGAGTTTATTTGGAACATGCAAGCATACAACATGATACATCACAATTTCCAGTTTCTCTTTTCAACATGTTCGAAAAGGAGTAGGAAGAAGCAGAGCTTATTTAATCCTACCCCTTCTTCTTTTACATAACAGTTGCTTAAACTTTTGTTCACTTCCTGTTCTCAATTTATCCACAACATCCTCCATAAGTAATCACAATAAAAACAAATAAATAAATAATAATTGGTGAAGTAAGTTATATTTCATATGATGAGATAAGTAAGATTATTTTGAGAATGGTGACATAATAGTTCAAGAAAGCTCCCTAAAAGTACATTTTAGAAGCTTTTTGTGTACATATTCAACCCAGTAAACAACATTTTGGTCTGGGATATTTTAGCTATGTCACATCCGAAATGAGAAAAGCTCTTTCAAACGCGTTGGGTTTAAATGACAATGGTAACTTGAGCTAAATATAAAACAATCTACGTGTGGTTTGGAATGTGAGTTACGTAACATAATGTATCACGAAAGCTCCTTCGAAGTACTGTTTAGAAGCTTTTGTTGCATAATATAAAACGGTATATGTAACACAATATAAAACAATCTATAAAATTAGCAGACAACGTTTTGGTTTGAATGATTCAAGTTATGTCACTAAAGTTGCCCAATCAAGATATGTTCTTTACAGTGCTTGAAAATATCAGTGTGAACAGAAGTAAAAGTGTGCACCAAGTATGTTTGATCAAGTGTTGGTACTGAAAGTCAAGTGTTATGTGTCATGTGAGCAAGTTTTAATGTTGTAAATGTGATGTTTTATGTGTTGTTTACTGTTTTTTTAATGTAACCTTGCTGCTGCCCTCTTGGCCAGGTCTCCCTTGGAAAAGAGATCCTTGATCTCAATGGGATTTTTACCTGGTTAAATAAAGGCTAAAAAATTAAAAAATAAATAAATAAAGTTATCAGCCTGACGCACAGTCAGGTGCAATTTGGGTTGCATCCAGCCAGCTCTCCAGACATTAATAGGCAGGAAGCTCTTATTTTGACATTTTCCATTAGGATTTCCCCTCCATCATTAGAAAATACAAAACCCCTAAGCGAAGTCTGTCATCTGCACAAACAATCTATGGGAAGTCCAAACAGCTTTTTGGCGAGCCACTATTTACCTTTTGGGGCCCCAATCTTTATAAACAACCCTTTACTGGGATAACAATGAGAGAACTTTCAGTCAGGGGGATTGTTACCAGTCAGACAATGCACTGTTATCCTGGTGGTCATCATTAATTAAAAAATAAAGAAGAAAAAAAAATCAAAGAGGATCAGTTCCTAGAAACACCTACCGGATAAGTGGCGTGGGTCCTCAAAAAGAGACGAGTTTCCAATTAACGGGCTGAGGCGCACGGATGGTGAGAGCAATGCAGACACCGCCATGGACTTACCCGGTGAGTGAAGCCACCTCCCGCCCTCTTTCACACACTCGCTAGTGGTTTAAAAGCTTTACGCACATGGCTGCAGGCATGCATGCGCCACATCGGGTGCGTAAAAAAGACGTGCGCGTCCTCGCTCAGGCCACCCAGTTCGCGCCTTGGTGGGTGGGAGTGGGGGCGAGGGGCTGATAAAATGCTTTGGCCAAAGCTCTGCAGTGATGCACACGCAGCCTGGCCTGGGAGGGAGGGGGTCTCGTTCTCTTCGAGATTCCACATAGACTCACGTCCACGCAGGTCGAGTGCGCCGCGGAGGTTTTCTTTTTTTTCTTCTTTTTTTTTTCTTCCTCTTTCTTTTTTTTGGGGGGGGGGCGCTCGCTTCATTGATGCGCATTTGCTGGCATGCTGTTTAAGGATGAGGCAGCCGTGTGCGAATGTTGCAGAACACCGGTAGAGGTAAGAGACTTGTCACGTCCTCAACCGACCACCCAGCATGCGCGCGCAAATACTGCATGTTGACATTATCACTGGCACACACAAAAAAGAAAGAAATCAATTTCTAGTCCAATCCACGCAGATGTATAGTATTTTTTGCACTTAAAGACGTGTGCTCGCGTTTCAGCTCTATAATGCATAGTCAGTGCAGGTCAAGGGTGGATTGGACAAATAGCCACAGGCTTTGTGCCTGAATATTGACATGATTGGACTTGTTCGACAGTCCTGTTGTATGCTGGACTTTAGAGAGGACAGTAAAAGGGACAAGAGTAGATGCTTTTAAACTGTATGCATTATTGTTTGTGATGGTGCCAAACAGCAGTGAATGAAATGCTTGACATTTTGAACTCTTTTATTATTGCCAAGCTGCATGTCTGCAAAGGGTCATGTTCAAGGAGAACAAAGATTACAGGCATTAAAAGATTGTTTAAAGATTTAATTCCTGTGGAGTGCAAATTATGGAAGTTTTTGGGGGTATCTTAGTTATTTTGGCCTCTCAAAGTGTGTCTCAGGGGGCTCATTGTATGTTGGCATACTGTAAAAGAAATTAATAATTTTACTAGATATTAAAGTATGATGTTAAATTTAGCTGGTTTAGCATATATTGACCTACTGAATTGACTTTAATGGTAATCATTTGTCTGCATGCGGCCAGTGTGTGTGAATCTAATTTTATTTTGAAGCCTACTTGGCACCGATCAGGAAGTTACTGTGTGCACCTTTTAAAGCTGTGTCACTATAGAGCAGGGGTAAGGAACCTATGGCTCTCGAGCCAGCTCTGGCTCTTTTGATGACTGCATCTGGCTCTCAGATAAATCTTACCTGACATTGCTTAACACGATAAGTAATGAACAATTCCGCTGGTAATCACAGTGTTAAAAATAACATTCAAAATTTCTGAGGTTGTATTTGGTTAAAAAAAAAAAAAAAGTTTGAAAACAACTGCATAATAGAACAAGACAGACATGCAATCTGTACAAATTTTCCCCTAAAAAAACCCAACCGAGTCTGAGAAGGAGGTTATGTGATTTAAGTGTGTCGTGACAATATTCCTGCTACTTGAACAACCATACATGATCCTAATAAGTATTTTCTATCCATTTGGACTGGTCTAGTTGGTGGTAGTGCTCTGTGAACATTGCCATGCTTGCAAAGTGAAAGGAATTAGAGCCTAATGCTTCAAAACAGATCTAAAACTGGGATCCCTTTAAAAAGGCATTGACCATTCAAACTGCACTGTCAGCAATAAGGACGCAGCAGCAAGTCCCTCAAGCCCTTCACGAATGGTCTTATTTTTTAATTGGGGGAAATATCACATGTTCAACATGTCTGAAAAGGAGAAGGAAGAAGCACACCTTGTTTATGTGTCAGCGATTCCTGTTATAAATGTGTCTAAATGTTATTTGACTGCATCTCGATGCTCTGAGGGTGTAATTGTTGAGCAATCCAACTGGAGTGTGACACTGCAGACTGGGGAGTCAATGGCAAGTGTGAGCGTTGTGACACAGTGGTCACGTACTCCGGGGTCAGCAGAGGTTATCCTCAGGATTCTAGCGAGGGCGTCAGGAAGTGACGTCACACCCGGAGAGCTGCAATATGGTGTAGGTCAGGAGGCATTCTCCTTTTTTTACAGGGATGCCCTTGAAATAGCTTTGCTTGATTCATGTGCTTTGGACAGAAGCGTGAGCATCCCAACACATGACGGGAACAAAGCGTTGCCACCCGAGGATCGCCCAGCTCCGATTAAAAATAGATCTGTTAACCTGTTCAACTTTTAAAGTTTGGGCACCGTTTCTGGCGTTAGCAAATTCTAACGCCGTGGTGGGAATGCAGCTCGACATTCTTGTGGCTGTACAAAGGTCAGAATTAATCTTCACCTGTTTTTGATTTGATTTGATTTTTATTAAGGATCCCCATTAGCTGGTTGCCTCAACAACCCACTAGTCTTCCTGGGGTTTGAAGAAGGGGAGTTGTTTGTACACCATCTTAAAGAGGTCTTCCACTCATTTTAATCAACCACTGGATCTATCAAGGGTTGGAATAGAGCCCCAAGCAAGACGTCTTGTACAAATATCCTCCACCAACTTTGGGAACAAATAAGGGAAGGGTCCCTTTATGTTTCCAGCACACAAAGCAAAGTCCATAAAGGCATGCTTGGATGAGTTTGGTGTGGAAGTCCAACATCAGTGATCACTGGCTGCAAAACACTGGAAAATGTTGGAAAAAGTATTCCCAGAAGATCTCATTAATTTTTACTTGCTGAAGGAAACTTTGAAAACTTTCAGCATATCAATATGAGAAGCAATACCTACTCAGTGGCCTAGTGGTTAGAGTGTCCGCCCTGAGATTGGTAGGTTGCGAGTCATACCAAAGACTATAACAATGGGACCCATTACCTCCCTGCTTGGCACTCAGCATCAAGGGTTGAGATTGGGGGTTAAATCACCAAAAATGATTCCCGGGCGCAGCCACCGCAGCTGCTCACTGCTCTCCTCACCTCCCAGGGGGTGAACAAGAGGATGGGTCAAATGCATAGGACAAATTTCACCACACCTAGTGTGTGTGTGACAATCATTGGTACTTTAACTTTAACTTAAAATGATACATTGGAAACTCAAGCAATGTTCTAAATATGATATAAGACAGTTTAAGAAAAAGGTAATATGGTGTTTACTGTGTTTGTAATTGGAATTTGTTATAGAAAAATTGGTACGGTTTAAAGGCGGACTTTGTTCCTACGTGGAATCTGGACAGGAAGTGCAAGTGCACATAGTTCCAGTCTACTCCGTGAACTAATTCAGTGCACTGCAGCCGTTGGCTAGTGCAGACCTGGGAAAATTAAGGCCCGGGGACCGCATGCGGCCCTTTAAGCTTTTCAATCTGGCTCGCCGGACATTCCCAAATATTTTTTTTAGATCTTTAAGATTGAAACTGTAGCTGCTATTATGATGTGCAGTGATGTTTTCAAATGACCGTAAGTCTTTAAATATACAAAGTATTTCAATGGTTGGAATCTGCGCTTTTGCATGATATACTAGTTACTTTGGTAATCTAAGTCACAGCAGCTCAGGCGAGGCACCAAGCAGTGTGGGTGGGGTGCGTTTCCACAGAGTGTTTCCAGAGCGGCCAGCCTGAAATGCGGGTGTCAGGGACAGACGCGGAAGGAGATTTATACAACAAAGTTCTAAAGCTTAGTGATGTATCAGATTTTAGGTCGGTTTTTTTACCCTTCAAGTTCATATTTCGCTGTGTTTGTTGCATTTTTGTTGCTCACTTGATTGTAAAATATGTTGATCGAGAGGGGTAGGTTGTCAATATTCAGTGTTTTATCGTTCATAGTTAATATTGTAAATCTCACATTCTTTATTTTCATGTACATTCTGGGTGTCTCATTCAGTAAACAAATTTAAAATTATATTCCGTGTTTTAAGGCGGTCTGTCATAACGTTTTTAGCATTCAATCAGACATTATTTTGAGGTTTTGTATTAATGTTCCTAAAAATCAGATATACCGGCCCCCAGAGAAATGTTTTCTCTAAATTTGGCCCCCCCGAGTCAAAATAATTGCCCAGGCCTGGGCTAGTGGGAGTCATTGCTAGCCATAGTGCCAAGGAGAAGACAACTCATCAGTTTTCGAAGTAACATTTTTGGGAATATGTGGCCTTCCAGGTGAAATTTAGGAAGTTACGTTGCACTATATAGACAATATACTATATAAACAATATCAATTTGGCCTGTGATAGAGATTAAAATTATGTCGCGATAATTCATGTTGACACATTCTAGCCGTGTGACGAACACATTGTGAAAGCAACACGATGATGAATGCATTTTGCTTTTCATTTACTGAAAATAAAATAATCATTCACATCAATCAAACTGTTACTTGTGCACTTTCCTAAAGATAAGCGTTGTAAACTGTTATATATCATATAAGATAAGGGGTTCTTCAATCCGATATGGATCTCGGATATCGGTCTCATATCAGCAACAAAAAAAAACAGCATCGGATTATTTTGGCTTGCATCTAAAATCTCCCACATAAGCGCTGATACAAGCAGCCGATAGTGCTATTGCTTGTGTCGTTTGATCTTATTTTGTATTTTGGTCAAGTCATTTACAAAAGGTAACTAGGAGCTAGCAGCTACACAAAGGGTAAGCCCATAATAGCACACAAGCGAGACATACGCAATCAGAGTGATTATTGAACAATATTACAGTCTGAAACACAACATTCGTCAATATAAACAAGTATCAAATGCAAAGGCAGAAGCGTATCAGAAAGTATCCAGTAACAGACATGTCCGCATCATTCAATTTACTCTGTCATGAGCTTAACTTAATGAATTATTGTGGCCACAAGGTGTTGCCAAAAAACAATTACCACTCAGTTCAACTTAAAGATAGCATAAGTTAATTCCAGACGGTTACTAATAAATAGTTTAATGTTTTTCACTCCTCCCATTGCTCTCTGTTTGACTAATTTCACTTGATAAAACATTTTAAAAGTATGTATGATTGGAGCTGATATCATATCTGATCAATATCGGTATCGTCAAATAATCAAGACTGCAAAATCAGTATCGGATGTGAAAAAGATGTATTGGGACACCCCTTTATAAGATGATACACTTATTTTTTTAATTATACTCAGTTTTTTATTTGAAATTGTATTTAATAATTAACTGCTAGCATTTTGTGGTTGACATTTTTTAAATAAATTAAAGCAGTTAAATGAAAAGCTAAGCATGGCGTACCGTTACACCCCTGCTATAAAACCATAGTGTCTGATATCATTCATCCCAAATTGATTCATTTATCATAATTTACTAATTCATTATTTATAGTATATTTTTATTGAAACATTCACGATGAAATATGTCTGTCAGTAATTACTCCTGCACATATTCCATCGTTATTTGTTTAGCTTTCTATGCATTATTACATTCCACATTATTTTCTTTCTCTATTGAAACATGAAGATATGTGAACCACAAGAAGTGAACAGACTATCAGTAATTGCTGAGAAGGGGTATGATTGAATAAGATCTGCTTCTTTGTACTCCTTTTTAGGCAATGGTGTCAAAGGTTAACATATCATGTTCCTAAGCATGTTGGAAATAAACTGATTGTATGAAATGTGCCCAAGTATTTGTGCTACATGCAGAATTTAAAGGCAAAGAATAGGGAGTTATCTCAAGTCCTATACCACAGTGTTTTTCAACCACTGTGTACCGTGAGAGATTGTCTGGTGTGCCATGGGAGATTGTGTAATTTCACCTAATTGGGTTAAAAATATTTTTGGCAAACCAGTCATTTTTTAATCCGCAAATGTGCCATCGGCAGAGTAACCGTGTAATACTCTTCCATATCAGTAGGTGGCAGCAGGATGTCAGGAACATGGTTTGTCCTGATCACAATATGCAGACGACAGCGGGAGGCAGTGTGAAGGTAAAAAGGTATCTAACGCTTAAACCAAAAATCAACAAAAGACGAGTGATGCTAAGAAAAGTCATTGAAGCTTAGGGATGGCTATGCAGAACGAAACTAAAACTGAACTAGCTGCAAAGTAAACAAAAAGAGAATGCTGGACGACAGCAAAGACTTACAGCGTGTGAAGCAGACAGCGTCCACAAAGTACATCCGTAAATGACATGACAATCAACAACAAAATAGGAGCGCAAGACAAGAACTAAAACACTACACACAGGAAAATACCAAAAACCTCCAAATAAGTCCCGGCGTGATGTGACAGGTCGTGACAGTACACCTACTTTGAGACAAGAGCAATAGTGATCCATGCTTGGTTATGGTTTGAATTCATAACCAACAATTGCAAAAATGACCTTTTACTGTCAATATCAGCTGCTGAGTTTCATTTTTTTATGTTTTCTGCTGGTGGTGTGCCTCCGGATTTTGTCAAGGAAAAAAATGTGCCTTGGCTCAGTAAATGTTGAACAACACTGCTGTACCAGACGCTCAAAGTGAATCTGCAAGTGTCTCTGAATGACCCTTATCTGATGATCATTTGTATCAACCCAGCCTGCGTCACACTGGGGCTGCTGTGAAAGAGTGCATTCAGCACGGCGTGCACAAGGGTGAGGCTGCATGCCCACATGACAACACAACAGTCGACCTGCTCTCATTTGCCAAGCACACCCTGTGAACCCGCCTTGTATGAACACAATTACATGAGTCCATGCACCATCGCCGTGTTCATTTACCCTCCTTCTAAAAGGGTGGCGAGTCCCGCAAAGAGCAAAAAGCCTGCAATGTGCAGTCGTTTCCATGCTGTGTGTAGCAGAGCCAAGAATTTGGGGTGTATTTGCGGTATTGAGTCGCGGTTAGCATGTAGCGTTTGCTTGAACTCTACCACACGATCAGCAGTCGGGTGACTGCAAAAGTATTTTGAATAGCTGGAATTTTAAAGCTAGCTCATGGCCATCTGCACCATTTAGTACATGCATTGATGAGCACAAAATTGTACCACAATGGGTCTAATTCTTGGATTTCGTCATCACTATCCATGCTTTATTTACTGAAAAATAAGGGAACAAAACTAAAGTAGACAAGAATGGATTAGTCTAACTTGGTTCTTTCTGTAAACTATTATGGAGATGTTTTTGAGTAATCCTGACAATTACCATGTGATTTCAGCTATTTGAGGTGAAAACTAAATCATGAGCAATGCTTTTCTGAGTAATGTCCTACATCCGGGCTATTCAACAAATTAAACCAACATTTTTGCAGAACCCTTCTATCATATAAAGGATCTTTGTCAAGCATCCTGAGAAACACCATGGTGAGGATCTTAGTGAAGTCTTTCTAAATATGTAGGCTCATTTATGAATATGTCATACCATGCATGGTCATTGTGACTAAAGCTATCATTATTATCATGGTGTTGTTGAATGTAGGGCTGCAGCTCTCCATTATTTTTGTAATCTTATCGATTGTTTTGTTTAAATGATCGCGTAATTGGATAAAACACACTTTATAGCTTAAATGCATATTTTCAGGAAAACTAGTTGAAATGAACAACAATTTTTCTGTATGCCCTAATCATCATTGTTTTTTCTAATAAATGCAAATCATAAATGTTGAAATTGTACTTCTAACATTAGGGATGTAACAATTAATCGATTTATATTTGTAAGATTCAATTACTTCAATCTGTGCTCCGCAAGTTGGCTTTCCGGAAAATCAATCCAACATCGTTTTAAAAGGAGAATTTTATCGATACTAGAAAAAGGAAAACATTGGGTTTAAGAACAGCAGACTTTACACTATATGCAGTTTAGCACTTTTATTGATGAGGACCTTGAACGTTACTCAAGTCTGTCTGCCCGTCTGTGGCGTCCTTGCCATCAATCATAAAAACAGAAATGGCAGATACAAGAAAAATCACAACAAATGCAAACACAGCATTACAATATCATTAAGCCGCCATATAACAACTTTCAGCTACAGCACGATTGCAAAAGCAATAACAAATAAAAAGGCCAAAACATTATAATATAAAGCCACAAAACAACTTTAAGCCACAAAGGACACGACGAAAGTGACAGCAGCGCAAGTTGCACTGATGGACCACGGGTGGTTGAAAACGTTGTAATGAACATAGTATATTAGTATTATTGAAAAAGTGGAAAAGAAAGTATGATGACTGAAAAAGTGGTCACATTTCACTTACTTTTCCAACTTCGTTCATTACACTGTTTTCAACTTTCCGTCTCAGGAAGTCGGTCCGTCGCCGAAACTTGTCCTTTGTCACTTCCATTCTGTCATTATGATGTTGTGTTTTGGCTTCATGTTGTTCGGTTAAGTTGGATGGCCTTTTTCTTTGTTGTGACTTTTGCACTTGTGCTACAGCTGAAAGTTGTTGTGTTGGGACTTCATGCTGTTGTGTTGTGGCGTTTGCATTTGTTCGGACTTTTCGTAGCTTTTTACTAAAATGAGAGTGAAACCGCTGCTCATTTAACCTGAAAACATTTGGTTGCACTTAATTTCTCAGGTAAACAGGTGCTCACTCAACCTGAAGAGATGTTGGTTGCACTTTATTTTTTATATTAATATTGTATTAGTTTATGTTGGAAAAAAGTAAAAGTGGCGGGTAAATCTACTTATTCAATGTTGGTTACTGGTATTGAAAATTTCTTGAACATTGAAAATGTGAGCAGAAAGTTTTTCCTTTTGTTAATTCAACCTAAAGTGTTGGTTGCACTTTATTTGAATAAGATGTAAATGTATTGGCCATTAATTGTTGTTGACTTTCTTGTGTGTAGCCATTATTAATTCATACCTAATTCCCTTACAAGAAATAACACAAATATAGGAAACTTCACCTGCAGTGTCTAGTATCCAGTATTTATTCCACAGTCACACTGCTTGAATTTTTATGCTAAAACGTTACTGAATCGAATTCAACTCACTGAATCGTTTCGGATCGTATTGTCCTAAATAAACTAATATCGTCCCTGAAGCGTATTGACAACAGAATTGAATCGTTGTTGAAACAAATTGTGACAACCCTAGTTTGCATTAATAAAAATTCTAAACAAAACAAAAACGGATTCCCCAGATAACAGCACCCATACATCACCACTCTCATGTGCACTATATTGCAGCAGCTGTGTGGAAACTATATCCACATACAGTATTTAAAGTTCCGGGCACTCCTTGCGGTCTGCATTTCATCAATATTTATTAGTTACACCCATTAAATAATTAATTGAAGCAACTGAATATATAAATCAAAGCTTTTTTAAATCCAATTAATCGATTAATCGTTGCAGCCCGAATTCAATGTACTAAAACAGTACATATTTTGACACATTTTTATATTTAAAATGTTACTGTGTCTTGTATTCATGTAAATATTTACGCTAGCTAGGAAATATTTTAAGCAATGTCACAGTGAGATTACTCAGTATGGTAATCGATCATTTCAATTTTGAAACTATACTGCCGGCAGTAAGTCGGACCCGTTTCCAGTGAGGGTTGGACTCCGCCAGGGCTGCCCTTTGTCACCGATTCTGTTCATAACCTTTATGGACAGAATTTCTAGGCGCAGTCAGGGTGTTGAGGGGATCCGGTTTGGTGGCTGCAGGATTAGGCCTCTGCTATTTGCAGATGATGTGGTCCTGATGGCTTCATCTGGCCAAGATCTTCAGCTCTCACTAGATCGGTTTGCAGCCGAGTGTGAAGCGACTGGGATGAGAATCAGCACCTCCAAGTCCGAGTCCATGGTTCTCGCCCGGAAAAGGGTGGATTGCCATCTCCGGGTTGGGGAAGAGATCTTGCCCCAAGTGGAGGAGTTTAAGTACCTCGGAGTCTTGTTCACGAGTGAGGGAAGAGTGGATCGTGAGATCGACAGGCGGATCGGTGCGGCGTCTTCAGTAATGCGCACTCTGTATCAATCCGATGTGGTGAAGGAGCTGAGCCGGAAGGCAAAGCTCTCGATTTACCGGTCAATCTACATTCCCATCCTCACCTATGGTCATGAGCTTTGGGTTATGACCGAAAGGACAAGATCACGGGTACAAGCGGCCGAAATGAGTTTCCTCCGCCGGGTGGTGGGGCTCTCCCTTAGAGATAGGG
The DNA here is from genome assembly GCF_033978685.3 of Nerophis lumbriciformis. Classification (NCBI taxonomy): domain Eukaryota; kingdom Metazoa; phylum Chordata; class Actinopteri; order Syngnathiformes; family Syngnathidae; genus Nerophis; species Nerophis lumbriciformis. The sequence goes on from NC_084552.2 coordinate 38,924,508, forward strand.
TGAGAAGCTCTGTCATCCGGGAGGAGCTCAAAGTAAAGCCGCTGCTCCTCCACATCGAGAGGAGGCAGATGAGGTGGTTCGGGCATCTGGTCAGGATGCCACCCGAACACCTCCCTAGGGAGGTGTTTCGGGCACGTCCGACCGGTAGGAGGCCACGGGGAAGACCCAGGACACGTTGGGAAGACTATCTCTCCCGGCTGGCCTGGGAACGCCTCGGGATCCCCCGGGAGGAGCTGGACGAAGTGGCTGGGGAGAGAGGGAAGTCTGGGCTTCCCTGCTTAGGCTGCTGCCCCCACGACCCGACCTCGGATAAGCGGAAGAAGATGGATGGATGGATGGATGGATGGAAACTATACTGTCGGAAAGTTTACCGCGGTTTATCATTACAGTGAACCCTCCTTTATTGCTGTTAATTGGCTCCAGATGTGACCGTGGTATATGAATTTCCACAAAGTAGGAATTATTAGCAGTAAATCAAATATTTGTATACCTTGCGTATGAAAATAATATATACATGTTTTTTTTTACATCATGAGAGCCCTCTAGACATGAAATAACACCCACATGTTCAACTTTACACTGTCTGAGGCTGAGCCAATCAGTGGCCTTGATACTGAACAGTACACTCTGAGTGGTTTGGTCTCATCCAGTGACAAATACTAGTGTAGTATTGGTATTTTTTATTTCATTTAGCCATTTGAAAATTCTCAATATAGTCCAAAGATACTTAGAATAAGCTTTAAAAAAGAGAAATAAAGACAAAAAAAATCTGCGATAGAGTGAAGACGCAGGCTTAGTGGAAAAGGACGACTGTATACCAGTTCTCGTTACGACCCTATACTTACAACAGTTGAATTTACTAGCCCTAATCTACTTTAAACAAGAGTAGTTTTATTAGGGATGTGTACCAAATAACATCCCCTTGATTTAAAAGTGATAGAAAATGGATGGAGGGATAAATACCAGTATCCTAAAAATGCCTCTCATCCAAGCAAGTTCATCAGTTCATGCTCAAAGACTCGATAGGACAGCTCTAGTCTTAAAAAGTCATGAAAATGTTAACGTGTATTGCTTTGATGCTGTCTGCCAGGACTACTTGCCTTGCTGTTGATGTTGTTGGAGTGGACTCGCCCAAGCCTCCTATCCCCACTGAGGCCCATCTGTGACCTGAGGGTCCTCAACCATTTTATCAAGGAAGCCCAAGACGCAGAAGTCGCAATGGTGAGTCCTCAGTGATGTTTGGGCAAATGCTATATGGACATTCCCATTAAACTCTGCGAGGTGCGGTTCCTCCCTCCACTTGTCTCCTCAGAAGTCATGCCGAGATGGATGTAGCCTGTCCCAGTCCATCGCCGTTCCCCAGACCACAGTAGACTTTGATATCTGGGAAATGAAAAATGTAAGAATGCACACTTTTGGATAGAACCTATGACTTGTGGCTTACATACTGTATACGTGATGTGCTTTGTTTGCCAGGCCATGGAGAAAGCCCAGGAGGTGCAGTGTGGCTTATGGCTCCTCCAGCAAGCCCTCAACTCGCTGCGCAGCTCGGTCACCAACGTGGCGCTTCATGGACACATTGACAATTCGTTGAGGAACGTGCTCAGCATCAACGCCGTACTGCGCAGTCTCAACATTCCGGTGAGTTAGGACACAAATGGAAAGTAGGAGACTGGGAAGCAAAAAAATAACTTGCGGACAAATGACTTAATTACGCCGATTCTTACGATTTCATAACAACCAAACCAGGGCGGGTTGGCTCTCCTGCCCTGGTTCGACTTGGTTTGCGCTTCCCAACTCAGTGAGTTTTTCCAGTGGCGCCGATTGTAAATGTTTTTACTACGTGCATGAATGTACTGTCATGTAACTTTAAAAAAAAGTATTTTCTACTCATTTCTATTACAGGGGACCTATTATGCAAAACCAACTTGTATTACCTATTGGAACCTGTTTTTGTGTATTTTGGATCAGCATATGTCCCAAAATGTTTAAATCAAACCATGGAGGCATGGCGAGATATTTGCCTTCCTTCATACTTTCTTCAAACGAGCTGTTTGGAATTTGCCTAATTTGTGACGTTTTTTCAATTGGTGGCGTCAGCCAATATCGCCGTATACGATGAAGTTTTACTCGAAGGGCTTAGTGCGAGTACCCCATTGTAGTCTGACTTTGTAGTCAGTAAGTTCCTTGTTTTTCCCTATCCTCTTGTTGTGGAGCAGACTGGCTCATACATGCACATGCATCTTCCGCTCTTGCCATTTCTAGCACAAAGTAGTGTATAGTTTTAACTTATATCTGTCAGTATAAACTCCAAATGGAAGTGCTAAAAACTGCAGGATGGCTGACAGGCAGAAGACGCAGTCCAACTGGCGCATCCTAGTGTTGCCAACCGTCCCTTGAAAACCAAAAAATCATCCCGTATTTAAAAACAAATGTACGCGTTTCATATTGAGCTGTCAAGGAACAAATTTGGTCCCGTATTTGTATTACCATTAAAAGTGACAATAGTCTGTAAAACATACCGTATTTTTCGGAGTATAAGTCGCTCCGGAGTATATGTCGCACCGGCCGAAAATGCATAATAAAGAAGGAAAAAACATATATAAGTCGCACTGGAATATAAGTCGCATTTTTGGGGGAAATTTATTTGATAAAACCCAACACCAAGAATAGACATTTGAAAGGCAATTTAAAATAAATAAAGAATAGTGAACAACAGGCTGAATAAGTGTACGTTATATGAGGCATAAATAACCAAGTGAGAACGTGCCTGGTATGTTAACGTAACATATTATGGTAAGAGTCATTCAAATAACTAACATATAGAACATGCTATACGTTTACCAAACAATTTGTCACTCCTCATCGCTAAATCCCATGAAATCTTATACGTCTAGTCTCTTACGTGAATGAGCGAAATAATATTATTTGATATTTTACGGTAATGTGTTAATAATTTCACACATAAGTCGCTCCAAGTATGTGCTCCAATCACTCTATCACAAAAAAATAAGAGTTGTAGAAATTATTGGAAACTCAAGCAGCTATGACATTATGTCCTTCACAAGTGTATGTAAACTTTTGAACACAACACACACACACACACACACACACACACACACACACACACACACACACACACACACACACACACACACACACATATTATATACATAATTATAATATTCTCAGCTCTATTCTAAGCAAGGAATTAGTGGTTTACATTTTTCATTTCCAGAATGGTGCAGCTCTAGTTTTCCAGTTTTCTGGGAAGACTTTCTGTAATATTTTTGAGTGTCTGAGTGGGAATTGTTAAGCATTCATCATGGGACAGCCAGGCTGCAGCACAGTGAACATTTCAGGTTAGAGACAAATAGATTTGAAAAGCAGCCTGTGGTCAAGCTCCCTGAAAAACATTTAAATATAGCTCTTGTTTCCACAATAAAATAAGCTCACTGTTAGGCAAAAAAGGTCATCTAGTATGTGATCAACTGCAGTAATATTTGGCATGTAATTATGCATTCACAGTCATTTTAAGTCAGTGTTATTATCTAACTGCTGGCCCAGGGGCCAAAACCCGGCCTGGGAATGAAACCACACCGGCCCCCCAAGTTCAGGTTGAAACTTGGGAGACAAACATTTTTGCAGCACATTTCTAAAAATGTTAAGAGTGCTCCCATTGTGTCGACGAACTTGGACCACTGTAAACACATCGATAGATCCTTGCATTTGATATTTTAATCTTGCTAACAGAAATAGAACATTGGGGGCCAAACTTGCAATTTACAAAACTGAGGCATTCCTCAAGGAATCTTTTTTAGTCCTTTCCTTTTAGTCCGTTGTTTTTCATTATGTGATTTATGTAACTAAGGTGTTGCTGTAGCCTGTCTAGTTCAGATGTAGTCAGTAGTCACTTGTTTAACTTATTTAGTCATACTAGTAGTGGTCCTCAAGGTTCCATCTTAGGTCCTCTCTTTTTCGTCATTTAGGCTATTCAACTGGTGTCCTGCGAGTTCAGTTAAAACAACTTGTGAAATACTCACATTTTAGTCGAAGAGTGGTGTCATAGAGATGATCTTTGACTAGCTTTTTTGCAGAAGGTTCTTAAAAACAGCAGAGCACTCTTGTAACTCTCACAAATAAATAGATCAACGTTAAATGTCGACTGTACTGAACGGTGGTTCTCGGGAATATACAAAACCCAAAACCAGTGAAGTCGGCACCTTGAGTAATTCGTAAAAAAAAAGCAGAATATAATGATTTGCAAATCCTTTTCAACTAATATTCAATTGAATACACTGCAAAGACAATATATTTAATGTTCGAACTGAGAAACGTTTGTTGTTGCAAATAATCATTAACTTAGAATTTAATGGCAGCAACATATTGCAAAAAAGTTGGCACAGGGGCATTTTTACCACTGTGTTACATGGCCTTTCCTTTTAACAACACCCAGTAAACGTTTGGAAACTGAAAAGACCAATTTTTGAAGCTTTTCAGGTGGAATTCTTTCCCATTTTTTGCTTGATGTACAGCTTAATTTGTTCAACAGTCCGGGGGTCTCTGTTGTGGTATTTTACACTTCATAATGCGCCACACATTTTCAATAGGAGACAGGTCTGGACTACAGGCAGGCCAGTCTAGTACCCGCACTCTTTTACTATGAAGCCACAGTGTTGTAACACGCGGCTTGGCATTGTCTTGCTGAAATAAGCAGGGGCGTCCATGATAACGTTGCTTAGATGGCAACATATGTTGCTCCAAAACCTGCATGTACCTTTCAGCATTAATGGTGCCTTCACAGATGTATAAGTTACCCATGCCTTGGCCACTAATACACCTCCATACCACCACAGATGCTGGCTTTTGAACTTTGCGCCTATAACAATCCGGATGGTTCTTTTCCTCTTCGTTCCGTAGGATACGACGTCCACAGTTTCCAAAAACAATGTGAAATGGGGCTTCGTCACACCACAGAACACTTTTCCACTCTGTATCAATCCATCTTAGATGAGCTCGGGCCCAGCAAAGCCGGCGGCGTTTCTGGGTGTTGTTGATAAACGGCTTTGGCTTTACATAGTAGAGTTTTAACTTGAACTTACAGATGTAGCGACCAACTGTAGTTACTGACAGTGGTTTTCTGAAGGGTTCCTGAGCCCATGTGGTGACATTCTTTACACACTGATGTCGCTTTGTGATGCAGTACCGCCTAAGGCATGGGTATCAAACTCTGGCCCGCGGGCCAAATTTGGCCGTGTAATTTCACTTGGCCCGTGAGTTGATATCAAATTAACACTAGAGCTGGCCCGCCGATTATATACAGCGGCGGTGCCGCGGTACACCGCTAATTCTCATACTTGCCAAATCTCCCGGGAGACTCCCAAATTTCAGTGCCCCTCCCGAGAAATGTAACGTCCGCTTTTCATCCAGTCCAACGAGTGTTGGCCCAGTTACATAATATGTGCGGCTTTGGCACGCACACAGAAGTGAATGCAACGCATACTTGATCTTCAGCGATACAGGTTACACTGAGGGTGCCAGTATAAAAAACTTTAACATTGTTAGAAATATACACCACACTGTGAACCCACACCAAACAAGAATGACAAACACATTTCGGGAGAACATCCGCACAGTAACACAACAGAACAAATACCCAGAACCCTTTGCAGCACTAACTCTTCCAGGACGCTACAAGGTGTTTGTACGTGTGTGTGTACGTGTGTGTGGGGGGCGGCGGGGTTTGGAGGTAGCGGTTGTGTATATTGTAGCGTCCCGTAAGAGTTAGTGCTGCAAAGGGTCCTGGGTATTTGTTCTGTTGTGTTTATGTTGTGTTACTGTGCAGATGTTCTCCCAAAATGTGTTTGTCATTCTTGTTTGGTGTGGATTCAACAATGTTTTAACAATGTTAAAGTTGCTTATACGGCCACTCTCAGTGTAACCTGTATCGCTGTTGATGAAGTATGCTTTGCATTTACGTGTGTGTGCGTACAGGAGCCGCTCATATCTTGTGACTGGGCGGGCACGTTGTTAAAAGGGATGAAAAGCGGACGTGATGTCAGCTCGTAGAGGACGTTAAAAGCAGTGCCTGTAAGGCACGCCCTCAAGACTGTGGAATATGACATAATGACTGATGAACAACTTCGTTCGATAATGAAGGTTGCCTCAGCTCAAAGCCTGAGCCCCGACATTAATGGACGAGCATCCAAGAAAAGATGGCAGGTATCTGGCTTGGGCACATCAGATTAGATCAGTGTGTTGCAAACTGAGCAGTTTAACGTCCTGACTGGTTGGTTTATTCATTATTTTATTTTCTAATTTATTAGCCTGTGGAAAAAGTTAATGTTGATATTTACCTCAGAAGGCTGCAAATAGAAAAGATGCATTACATTTTTATTTAAATTGTATTTGATATGCCATTGATACTTTTTAATTATTATTATTATTATTTGAAACTCGATTTTGCATGTCACTTTATTATATAAGCCTTGCTTGTTCAATATTTAATGCAAAACTTGTTTGGGTCCCTATCAAAAAGGTTAATTTGTTCAACCTTGGCCCGCGGCTTTGTTCAGCTTTAAATTTTGTCCCACTCTGTATTTGAGTTTGACACCCCTGGCCTAAGGGATCGAAGGTCAGTAGTATCATCGCTTACGTGCAGTGATTTCTCCAGATTCTCTGAACCTTTTGATGATGTTACGGACCATAGATGGTGAAATCCCCAAATTCCTTGCAATAGCTCATTGAGAAATGTTCTCAAACTGTTCGAAAATTTGGTCACGCATTTGTTCACAAAGGGGCGACCCTCGCCCCATCCTTGTTTGTGAATGACTGAGCATTTCATGGAAGCTGCTTTTATACCCAATCAGGGCACCCACCTGTTCCCAATTTGCCTGTTCACCTGTGGGATGTTCCAAATACGTGTTTGATGAGCATTCCTCAACTTTCTCAGTCTTTTTTGCCACTTGTGCCCGCTTTTTTTAAACATGTGGCATACATCAAATTCCAAATGAGCTAATATTTGCAAAAAATTTAGTTTTCCAGTTATCTTCTCTTTGCAGTCTATTCAATTGAATATAGGTGGAAAAGGGTTTGCAAATCATTGTATTCTGTTTTTATTTACACAATGTGCCAACTTCACTGGTTTTAGGTTTTGTACAAAATAAGACTATTAGTGACGGAAGAAGTCCGGCCCCCCGGTCTTTAGCTTTTTGAACATGTGGCCACAAAAATGATTTAGTTGATTATCTAAGTCTTTTAATTAAACATGAGTTTAGACATTTTACGCTTCAAAGTTTTAAGGAACACTTATTTTCTGTTTCCAGGGAGTTGAGCTGAGACCTATCTCACCTCACCTCACACAATCTTGTCAACAGACTTCATTAGAATAGCAGACATTTTATTGTAGGCCCAAAACGGCAATCATGTCAATGTATGTTCTTCGTTCCACCGTTCAGGAGTACGAGCCACCGGCAAGCGTGGCTGGCCTGGAGGGCACGTGGCACGTGTCTACGGCAGCTGACCTCCTCCAAGTGCACGTCAACTTCCTGCGAGGCAAAGTGCATCTCCTTCTCTTGGAGGCGCAGGCTTGTCAACAAGATGTCAGTTGATTGGCTCGTCTTCTCACTCCAAGGCTAAATCTGCTTTAAAAAGGGCCTCGACTCTGGTGACATACTTGCTAGCTGCTAGAAACAACCAAACGACCACACCTTTGCTTGTTCTTTTTTTTTAAAGTGAGGGCAAAGAGCGGCCACAGGGGGTCTTCTGGAGAGAGTGGCACTTTGAAATGTGGACACATGTAGACCAAAACAAGGCTTTTTTTAAAGAAGCACCGCTCTTGCACTTTGTGTGTCAATGCACTAGTGTGCCGGTTAGGACTGCACGTGGTGTGTTTGTCTCTTTCCCAAGTGTTTAACCTTTTTGTAAGTGAATTATGCAGAAATATTAATATCACGCCAACACAGCGTGGCAACAAAACATGAATGAGAGGCCTTTACTTGTAAAAATATTTGTCTTGTTTAGATTTCTACTGTGTGACAAGGTTTAATATATTTTGAAACATTGTGTAATGACTATTTATACAGATTTTCTACTTTTTAGCTTTGTATTGTTCAGTGTTGACCTTTTAGACTTTTGTAAAGAAACAAGAAACTTTTGTATGTCGTGACGAGAGGTCATTGAAGAGGACATGAGAACTGTGAAGTTGCGCTGTCATTATCAGTCCAGCTAACAATCACACGGAGCCAGCACACTGATAGCCTGCAAAAAAGAAACAAAAACATCCTCCAACTAATTCCACAATCATGCTGGAAGACTGTTCAGTTCGCAAGCCTGAAAAGGAAAGCAAACTGTCCACTGGAATTTGCGTCATTTGGAGAAAATGTTTAACTATTCCAAACTAGTCCAGCTTTTTTCCTTGTTGTTTTCCTCATTTGTGACTTGTTGCGCAAGTGCATGGTGGTTTTGAGGATGTTTGCACATGTTCTCCTTTCCTGTTTTGTATGTCCAATCACTGTAGAATTTGCTATTTAAACACAAAAACATTATTCTTGGATGAACAAAAGGATGGAGACAACCAGTTCTTGTCTCTTCCGGTCAGTGGCATAAACCGCAGAGCTTGCACAGCTTTGAAGCCAAAATAAAAGGCTGTGTTAACATGTGGCATCAAATTTGAGGTTTTTAGCAACAATAAAATGTGGACAATTACAAAATACATTACACAAAATTTTATTTGTGACTGAATGGCACCATCCTCACTCCAATTCCATTGACATAACAGCACTAAACTAATATCCACCTTTAAAGATGGAAAATAAAAAGGTACAAGAAACCTTTGTCTCCTGACATCTAGTGGATTATTTTATACAACACCAGCCAAGATCTGCAAAGGAAATGATTGCATTTGGAACAGACTCAATACTTGTGGTCAAACATTGAAGAGCTACCAAAGCATCCATCTACTAACAACTGGTATGCACCATAGTTGGTCAGAGGTTGATCCTGCAGTAAAATAATGACCTGCAATAGAAGTCCGAGCTATGCCTGAACGACCCTAGGGGAAAAAAAAGAACAAGTTCTGTCTTGTGTTAACGACTGTGCTGTCCCCTTCATGTTGTTTTTCTCCTTGTGAGTAGTTGTGGTAAAGCTTGTGTTTATGTTTGGGACCTTACATCTAACAACTAGACTAGGGGTGTACAAAGTGCAGCCCGAGAGCCATTTGCAGCCCACAGCTTGTCATAAATTGGCCCACGACTCATTTTTATTAATAGTTAACAAGACAAAGTTGAAATTGTAATCCTAGTATGCCCATGTTTTGAAACAGATTAACGTCTGGATGTGTCTTTCCACATGACAAAATACTAATTTAATCAGTTCGGGTTAAATAACTAATTCCCAACTGCATTTGCTCAGTTAAATCCAGGAGATGACCATTTTATTTGTGAGTATAGAACAATAAGTGTCCAAAGTGCTATTTTGCGGCATACAGCTTTGTTTTGATTGGCCCGTGATGCGTTCTAAAGACAATATATGTCACGAATTAGAACATCCCACAAAAAACAGAATGAAACTGGCCCAAACTACGACAAAAAAGACACTCCTTGTTTATTGCTGTCAAGAGGAGCATGGACATGATTGCGATAAATGATTTTTCGCAAAGTAGGATCAAATATTTTCACACAAGAAACTTTGTTGCTCTCTACAAAGGCGGACACTTCCCTTAGCTCTCCTGCTTTTGCTTCATGTCTCGTATTGTCTTAACTTTCTAGGAGCCTCGTTTTGCACTGATCTCCAAAATTCAAACGATGGAATTAACTTGCCTTTTAACATTTACAAGATCTTCTCCCTAAAAAGCTCGGGTTTGGGAGAACCCGTCTGTCCTGACGGACCGTTTGTTGCTGGGTACACGATGGATCCTTTTGGGAGAATTGGAAGGTCGTTTGCCTGGCGATTCCTTCAGTTGAGGACATTGAAGACACCCATCTATTCGAAATCATGGTAACAGGATACTTGCTGATTGGAGTAAGCGTTGCACTGGTGTATCGACAAAGTCTGATGAAGTTGGCAGCTGTTCAAAGTACCCCAAAGCCGCCACACATGCTTGATGGGATAGGCAGAGCTGTGGGCATTTAGGCCGTAGACATTTCTGAACTAAATCGCAATTTGGAACATTCCAATCTAGATTTCGTCTTCCCGATGGATCAGCCTGGCAAGGTTGTTTCTACGAGATTCCCCAGCTAAGAAGCCCCCCGTCTTTAATTGGTCATTTCATGCTGGCTGTGACTGTGGAAAGTGGCCTGCTTGGACATATCCCCCCCTCTGCAATGATTCGGGTTTGCAGGGCGGAATGTGTTTATTTGTGCCTAAAATGCTTGAGGTTTTTTTTCGGTCTCAAACAGAGCCCTTCCCTCTAACAGGAGCTTACGGTAGTATGGGAGTTGCTTCCCTCTTCCTCCGACCTTTTAACAGGGCTCTGCTTGGTGGTGACCCATCAGTCTTCCTGTTCTGTCTACCCCTGTATATTATATGTCTGTTCTTAGACGGGTTGGACTAAAAACTATTTTTTGTACTTTTAAGTGCAATGACAATAAAGCAACACAAAACAGTTTACTACTTTCTAAATATACTTTTCCACATTATGAGAGCCCATGAAATGAAGATACATCTTTAGTCTCCTTGACATTCTTTAATCCAATAAAGTACAGTAATGCTGGCTGAGGCAATCATTGGCTACAAAACTAAACAGAACACTGATTACGGTAGTTTTGGCCACTAGAGGAGACCAAACCACTTTAGTCTTTACATATAGTTTGCCTATTTAGTGATATGCTTGAAAATGCTTATTTTAGGACCCCCCCAAAAATGTAGACTGTGCCTAAAAAATGTTTTAATGAAATTTGCATTGCCAGTAAGCTACAATATTTGAAGCGTGATGTGGCGAGAGACTATGTGGTCTTTGATAAAACATATTAAACAAATGTGTGGCAATAGTGTGCGCTAAAGCCCTTAAAAAGGTTTAACTGGCTTGGTAAAATGTATATACAGTACAGGCCAAAAGTTTGGACACCTTCTCATTCAATCTCAATCAATCAATCAATCAATCTTTATTTATATAGCCCTAAATCACAAGTGTCTCAAAGGGCTGCACAAGCCACAACGACATCCTCGGTACAAAGCCCACATTCAATGGGTTTTCTTTATTTTCATGACTATTTACATTGTAGATTGTCACTGAAGGCATCAAAACTATGAATGAGCACATGTGGAGTTATACACTTAACAAAAAAAGGTGAAATAACTTAAAACATGTTTTGTATTCTAGTTTCTTCAAAATAGCCACCCTTTGCTCTTCTGCACACTCTTGGCATTCTCTCAATGAGCTTCAAGAGGTAGTCACCTGAAAGGGTTTTCACTTCACAGGTGTCATAGTTTTGATGCCTTTAGTGACAATCAACAAGGTAAATAGTCATGAAAATAAAGAAAACGCATTGAAATGAGAAGGTGTGTCCAAACTTTTGGCCTGTGATGTATATATACACACACAAGGAATCAACTATCTCAAGAGGTTTACATTAGACATTGCACTAATCTGCTTTGTTTAGAAAGTTTAGCATATATTGATCTACATGGTATTGCGTTTACTATCATTTAATACAAAGTGTTTCAAAGTGGCCCCTGCATACTTCCATTTTTTTGCATCCAGCCCTCATTGCATGTTAAAAATATCAAAAGGTCTTATGAATCCTTTCAGTATGAAGGCCTGTGTGGAAAAGGTTTGGGCACCCCTGATCATACCAGAGTACTCACTGCATGCATGGTGCGGCAGTTTCGATTCATAGTTTATGAACAATAATCATCTGCAGGCGTTTTGCAGTACAACATGCAAAAAAAAGATAAATGTAGTCTTTCAAAGCTGCCAACGGATGTAATAATAAAGTTTATACACACATGCATGCATGGAGATGGTTGTTGAGGGACACACGCACTTGCAGTCACTGGGGGTCAGGGTAGAAAACCTTGATGTGGATGGCCGAGTTGTTGCGTGTGCGGGTCAGGGGCTCCCCAGCCTCATCGGGGTCCTCAGGCTCCAGGTCGTCCACCAGCTCTACCGTGGAGGTGTTGGCGGCCAACTGCAGCGCCCCCTGGCTGCTGGCCTGCAGCTGCAGCGCAATGTTGATGGCCCTGTTGATGGCCAGGCCCAGGCCGTGCACGCAGATCTCCCGGTGTCCGCCGCCGTCCAGCAGCTTCTGACAGCGGGCCAGCTGAGCCCGAAAGTCCGTCTTCATGTTGACGTACACGTCGTTCCGCCGCTTAGGAAGCTTGCGAGGGAGTCGTTTGCGGAGGGTGTACTCCACCGGGTCTATGTCCACGGTCAGGCATGTGGGGTCAGAGTGCACGGGGGCCGCAGCAGGGTGGGAGGGCATCCCTTGTTTACGCGGCTCTGTCATATCCTTCCTAATATGTGGAGATTTAGGCACTCTAGCTGCTAATAGGTTGAGATTCTGCAGCGGAAGAAAAGTGGAAGTGTGTCTTGTTGAATACTCTCATGTCACCCGGAGCCATTTCCAACTAGCCTAGCTAGCAAGGAAACCCAACGTTCGATAACACAATATACACGTTTTTTGGCTTAAAAACCAACAATTTGACATTAAATCAAAACTTCGTTACCACAAATGAATACAAATCTTACCCTTTTGGTGATAAATCGATGATATAATTGCTGTGTGTCGTTGCCTAGACCGCTAGCATCTCAAGCAGAGTAGGCTGTTTATGGCCATTGACACGGAAGCAGAATATAACCGGAAGTAAATCATTTTATTAAACAATAAAATACGATTATCAATATTATAAAACGACTATTTGAATTTATATCGAGGAAAAAACAATCTTCACGGCAATACAAAATACGTTTTTTTTTTACATGATGTATTTTTTGTTGACGGTCGTTTTAGACACATTTGTGGTCTAAGGTGGACGTCACCGTTTGCCCTTAAACTTCCTCTCAAACCGCGCACATTTGTTAGGAAGCTCAACATGGACAAACTACTAACATTCAATCTTGTTAGTCAGTGAAAAGCATGTGCTCAACAAACAAATGATGACCTAACCGGTTAAATGCGTTTTGTTGATTGCTAATTGATTTTACTCAATCTGTTTTGATTATTTAATTCTTTAATTTGACACATTAGATTATTGACCTTTGATTGTGAATACTTGTATTTTGGTATAATGGATGTTTGTAGCTGAGATAGGCTCCAGCGACCCCAAAGGGAATAAGCGGTAGAAAATGGATGGATGGATGGATGTTTTACCATTTGATTATTTTTAATATGATTATTTTGATGAATTTTTTAGGCCTATTTAACGCATGCAACCTTGAAATTGATTTAGAATATACATTTACTATATATAATATACTAGACTGCCTCTATTTATTACTGTTGCAGATTTGGGGTGCTTTGTTTCCTCTTGTTGTTCACCTTTTGACACTTTGGGTTGTAAATAAATGTAAACTGTTACCAACTGCGTGCCTTGGTTTGAAAGTCTGATTTGCAAAGTTACATTACATTCACCCGAGGCGGGGTGTGACAGTGAGTTATTTGTTTTATTTATGCATGACTGGCAATATTTTATAATTGATTAGATTTATACAGCGCTTTTCTAGACACTCCGAGCGCTTCACAGAGAAGTGAGAGCCTATCATTCATTCACACCTAGTGGTGGTAAGCTACTTTCATAGCCACAGCTTCCCTGGGGTAGACTGACGGAAGCGTGGCTGCCAGTTTGCTCCTACGGCCCCTCCGAACACCACCCATCATTCATCATTCATCATTTATTCACCAGTGAGCGGCACCGGGGGCTAGGGTGAAGTGTCCAAGGACACAACGGTAGCGGTTTGGATGGTAAGAGGCGGGGAGCGAACCTGCAACCCCCAGGTTTCTGGCACGGCCGCTCTATCCACTACGCCATGCCGCCCCAATGTTACTTGTTACTTTACATACAAAGCAGAGCTCCACTCAAACAAGGTGGCCATTGTCTATATGTCTATAGAAAAAGTAAAAATACAATTTATTGGTGGCTGCATGGGAGAAAGTCATATAGAAGTTTCACTTTTAGTGCGTTCAAAGCCCCTTGATTAAAATTAGAAATAGAGGCGTCACTGTTTTAAAGACAGGGGTAGGCTTAAAGGGGTCATATTATATTTATTCTACATTTCAATCACTTCCTTGTGGTCTACATAACAAGCACTGGTGGTTCTTTGGTCAAAATTGTGCATAGATTGTTTTACAGACCTTTTTTAAGACGCTTTCTGACCGTCTCTTCAGGATGCACCGTTTTGTGGGCGACCTATTTTACGTGCTTCCACTTTGACTGGTCTTCTCACTGCCAGGCCACATAGTTTTTATCGCTTCCGTATGGAGTCTACTGACAGATATATCCAATCCATTTTCCACTGCTTGTCCCTTTCGGGGTCGCGGGGGTGCTGCAGCCTATCTCAGCTGCAGTCGGGCGGACGGTGGGGACACTCTGGACAAGTCGCATAAGTTTGGACTATATGCTACTTTGTATTAGTAATGACAACAATGGAGGATGCATGTGCATGTACGAGCCAGTCTGCCCCACAACAATAAGATAGAGAAACAAAGAAGTAACTTACTGACTACAATGGCGGACTCGCGCAAAGCTTTTTGGGTAGAACTTTACCATATATGGAGATATCCGCTGACGTCACCAATTAGAGAAATGTCACAAATTGGGAAAATTCCAAACATCTCGTTTGGAGGAAGTCTGACGGGAGGCAAAAATGTTTTATAAATATAACCGCTATGCCTCCATTGTTTGATTAAAAATGTTTTATGACTATACAGATCCCAAATACACAAACAGGTACCAATTGGTAAGAAAGTTGGTTTTGCATAATAGGACCCTGTAAAGAAAATGCACTAATATGAAACTACATAATGATGATAATGTATAATTGTTATCCCGTGTTGACTGATGATAATTACATGTGAATCTGTACTCTGCAAAGTAAAGCGAAATGTGAAACTTGACATATTTATATTCATATTTAAGTGAATGATGACAGGTTATATCATTATTTAAAATCATTTTCTGGCCACTTTATGTTGAATTCATATATATATATATATATATATATATATATATATATATATATATATATATATATATATATATATATATATATATATATATATATATATATTTTAAAACAAAACCACGTTATCTAGGAGTGGTTATCTATCCAGTCTTTAAAAAGACATAAACCTAATTAAGGTTTTTTCTTGTGTTTTTAAAGAGCATCTTTAAACCAAATAATTAAATAGTTTTTTAGGCTCAGGCTGTGACTGAAGAACCTTAACGGATCTTGTGTATGGGCATCCTAGGATTTGGTGCTATGCCCCCGACAGGTAAGCTTGTGCCTATCGAGCCATGTTGCCTTATTTGTAATACTAATTATAATACTTCACTCACAAAGAAACCTGACACCCACACTAGCTATGAACGTATTTAATGTTTCCCAGATCAGAATCACAGCATACAGTAGATAACCTCTAAAGTAAACAGAAACATCACCTCAATTAATTATACTCCCCCCGACACTTTTTAAAATAAGCATTTCTCACAAAATTCCATTACGCAACAATGTTCTTCTCAACAGAAATCTTGGGTTTTTTATTCATTTTTTTTGACATAGACAACAGGTGCAACTTTGCATCGGAATACGAGCAGGAAGTTGAGTGAATACACAAAAATGTGTGTGCTGTTGAGTGGTAGCGGGTACCATTGACCAAGTTCCAATAGATGACTTAGATTTTGTTCATGAGTATGAAAGTAGTCCCGTCATCATTAACATAACACAGTGTGCGGACAGTAACATAACTGTAAGATCTCTTTAATAATGCGTGTGTGAGGCATCTTATGGTATTAAAGCCCTCATGTACGGACCCCACAATAAAGTGGCTTCATGTAAACATGGCTACATGGGAAGTGAGCTAACTTCTAATCAAGGGCCTTGTCTCGCTTTGAAAGTTCTCAACATGAACCAGGTTCCCTTAACACCCACCCCCCACCCATTATGTGGGTTAACTGGCAGAAAGGCAAAACTGGCTTTTACTTGACATATTCCCAAAATGATGCATATATGCTTTAATCTAAAGGTGAACTTCCAAAGTAAAAGCTTGGGAGGAAATAAAAGAGCGCAACAACCAAAGCACTGATACAAAGTGGTATTTTTTTTCTAAATAAAACCAGCATAGAGCATTTTTGCTAGAGTGACTTTCCAGTGTGGGATGCTACAAAAAGTCCACATGGCCCAAAGAGAACAATATAATGTCAATATAGTGGCCCTTTCTTTGCAAACTGCACCTGTTGTCTTTTATAATTGCATTTCATTCATTCACTCAACAAAAAAGAAAAAAACTAACAAGAAACTGAATATTTACAAATATTTATATCTGTTTGATACTCTTAAAAATGTACAGTTTTGATTCTCTTGCAGGTTTTGTGTGTCTTGTGTTGTCTCCCCTTTGCAGACATCTGTCGCGATGGCGCCCTCCAGTGGCAGTTTATAAAATAGACGAGGAATAAAAACAGCCCGGGCCCCAAAAGGCTGCAGTTGTTTGCTCTGTCCTGCAGTGTCACCTCATGGCCCCTCACTCCCTCTGACCTCACAGAGCTACGAAAGCATGCCATCCAAAGAACGGCGCTGCAAAAGGTATCATCTCGACAAACCCATAAGATACAAAGATGGCCGTGCCTTTTCCACGTCAGAGCGGTGCGTCCATTAGTATAAGGCTTTCTGCAAAGTCTCTTTTTCTTTGCAGCCCGTCGAATTTTTCAAGCTCATCCAAGTAGACTGCTTGGTGTTTACGTTGTGCACATATCGCAACACTCTAAAGACGCAGGGGAATACAACAAAGAAGAAACAAACAGGCTAGCGCACAAGCAACAACAGCACTAGGGACTCGAGAAAAGGGCAGACCTTTCACCACCTTCCCCTTTGTACGCAGACTCTCTGTGTGTGCTTTCTGTCTTCTCACCCAAACCGTTAGTGACCCGATTAGGAAAGCATTAAAACAAGTGGGAGAATCATGCCGGTCACATTATGATATTACACACACTCTTTGGGTCGGTGCAGGGACCACGTGTGGACCAGGCACACACAGATGGTAAGAAAAGGCAGCACCAGTCATACGAATGGGCTTGCTACTGGTTGCATCAGCACAACACAGGCGTGTCTGTCTTAATATCAACACCAGACATGAAGGAGATGAAGATTTTTTTCTGAACCAGGTGAAGCGCTTTTGTTGGTTTTTGGGGGGAAACGTGCGGCTACACTGTCCTCCACCCTCATGTTCCTCCTAAGAAAAATAATTCATGCATAAACCCCCCCCCCCCAACCGCAAAACGATAGACTTTCTAGTTTGTACACGTATATAACTATATATATAATTTCTCTATATAATTTCAGCAAAAACTAAAGTTGTTTGCACATATGAAACAACAATTAAGGACATGGTAAAAAGACAGAGACAAGCGGTGGAAGAAAAGGAAATCACAATCAAGGGCCAGTTTGGCACTTTTGTCACGTTTGTTAGTGGACAGTAAATATACAGTAGCTGTTTTTCTTCTTCACTAGAATGCAACTCTGACCTTGGCACCAAGAATGCTGGTAGAATGAAAGTAGAAGATATAAGATTACCAAGCCTTTTAGTCCAATAGAGTACTGGACATAAGGGCCACATGTCAAAAGCGGGATTCAGATGTAGGAAAAATAAGAATGACACACTCTGGAATGAAGCAAGACATCAATAAAGAATAAAAAGGCGAGAGGTCCATTCAAGAAATGGTAAGGGGCTCTGGTTTGAAAACCCTCCTTGAAAAAAGTAGTTTCTCCCAAACTTGCTGCATTGCAGTTCAGTTGCATCTCCGCATGCCACCGTTGGAGGGCGCTGCTCAGCTTGGCAGCACAAGACGGAGGAGGTGGAGTAGTTCTTGGACAGTCAAACCTCACATCCAGGGGACTTCTCGATGATTAGCACGGCCAGTCTTCCTTGGGTGCTGCTGTGTCAGGTCAGGCCATACTATACCCTGGTGGTGGAGTGGGGGTGTGGTAGGGTATTGTTGTGACCTGTGGAAGGGAAAGTGTTGAAGGCATGGAGAGGCTGCATGCTGGTTATGGTACTGGGGATCATGGTAATTGTGTTGGGTGTCATCAGAGGCACGTCGTCTGGGGCCCGGCGTAGCGCCAGCGTGTAGTCGGGGGGGCACGATGGGCGCAGGATGTCGTGGGGCCGCAGGGGCTCCATGTCGTGGTGAGCGTCATGCTCGGAATGCTTCATCTGCAGAGACATGATCTCCTCCTCCTGACTGTGGGCCAGGTCATTGGCGGGGCCGCCCCGCTGAGGAGAGAGACGGTGGCGCCGCATCTCGTGCCTCTTGTCGCGTTTGTAGTAGAGGGCGGCGAAGGCGAGGATGTTGAGGAAGAGGAGGGACGCTCCCACGGCGACCGTCACGCTCAGCTCCGTGGAGTAGTCGCGGGTGTCACCGGGAAAAAGAACCCGAGGAGGACGCTCGGAACTATCAGGCTCCGGGTCATAAGGGAAGGTAGGGTAGGGGCGGTGAGTGGTGCGAGGGCCTGTAGTTCTGGTTCTAGGTGTGCCGGGGCCGCTTCCCGGGCCCAGTGGGGAGCGGGGAGTGGTCGGAAACAGCTCGTCATGCAGATTATGAAGATGGGGCACTAACTCCAGCCAGAAGGCCACCTTGTTAGCCCTGTAGTTGTCTCTGACGCGGGGTTTCAAGCCAATGTGAAGATACTGCTTGTCCTTGGAGTTGAACTTGGTCCAGATGACTTCTTCAAAGCGGTTGGGCTTGGTGTGGATGAATTTGGTGTCCTGGGGCACCGGCAAGTTGGGATCCCTGGCAGAAGGAGACAGTGTCAGTTGCTGGAGTTAAAGGTTTTACCGTGGACTACTACTTAACGACTGGATACCTGGTCAGTAAGACTTTTACCAAAGCAAAGCCCTGTACATCACCAAAGTACGTCACAGAGTAATGTAATCAAGTAACGTCATTGAGTAACGTCACCGAAGTACGTCACTCTAAACTTTCTCACTGGGGTGGTACCCTCAAAAGTACACACTATCAGGTCAAATTCACAGTATTGAAATTTGCAATGCTTACCCAGTTTTGGCAAAGTTGGTCCAGTATGTCATCACCACAGCGCTCAGCATTACATCGTTCTTGGAGAAGTTGCACGGGAACAAGTCTGTGGCGCCGATCATGGGCACACCAAAAACATAGGGTATCTCGTCGCCATGGGCAGCGTCAGCCCACTCGGGCCGCGTCTCGGTCTGGCAGTGGTGGTAGAAGGTGTAAAAGTAAACAGGCGACTGGAACTCGGCGTGGAGCTTGGCCGTGGCCACGGCTGGCGCCACCCACTGGTGGTCCGTAAACAGCGCCAGCAAGGTTTTTCGCCGCATGTCGCCATTGTCCCTGTCTGCCCAGTCCGTGTACATAAACTTAATGGTCTCCCTCAGGATGTCTTTGCCTGGAAGACAAAGTGCGGCAAAGGGGTGTGGGGTCAGAAAAGTGAGGGGTCAAAGAAAATCAAAAAGTTAGAGCGACCGTGAGACCAGAATGTAGAAAAGGTCTTTCAAAGAGTGACAAGGAGGATAACTGTTTTTTATTTTGACGGCTATCCGCAGCGTTGGCAGTCAGCCGTCAGATCCGCTTGAAATACCCACAGTCTAGTGGGTGGTAAGGCATCTATAGCACCCACAGAGACTCAAAGGCCAAAGCGTAGCTCCCACCCCATGGTGAAAAAGAATCTCCATGACTGGCGTGTTTTTATTCTTTTGATCTCCTTGTCATCTTTTACCACGCCTTAAACTGCTGGGAATCAGTGACGTGAGGTATATGGCTGCTGACGGCTTTGGAGTATTTTAAAACTTTAAATACATTCGCGGCTCTGGTCAATGTTAATACAGGTTGCTCATAAAGAGGATAATGAGAAAAAGAAGAGAATGTTCCAAATACTTAGTTGTCACATTTTTTTGCTTTTATGACATTTAAAACATTTGTGATTACCTTTCATTTGTGTATGAAGTACATGTGCCTATCCTTACTTTGTTGTGAAAGTATGATCAACTTTGTGTGAAATGCCACTTAGGAAACATTTATATAATCCTCTAAAATGGCATCTTTCAATTAATTAGCCATGTGTACACAGACAGGCAAAATGTATTTAATCTGACCATAAATTGGATTAGACTGTGTACATGGACCCTGAAAAGAATGATCCGATTATGATGTGTATTTTCATGCATCACACCTTAAATTGCAAACCTTTATTTTTAATGCGCAACACATCCAGGAACAGAAGTAGAGGAAGAAGCAGTGACTTCCGCTGTAAGCAAACATGCCTTTCTGCTAGTCCGATGTTGTCATGTTGTTTGTTTATCAATTTTCCATTCTGTTCGCTACTTTTTATTTTTTATTTTTTAAACAGAGCTATTCTGTGCCTTCCGTGTTGTGATATTGTGGCAGTGACGTGCGGTCACTAGAGGCCATCATAGAAAGAAAAAAAATGTAAAAAGAAAAAAAATCTATTAAATTGTTATATGTATTCAGTGATTATACTATAAAGTTATTTTCCATTTAACTTCACCAGTTTTAGATTATTTTTATTCAAAATCGCTGAATTTTCACATTTGTCGTTCAAATACTGAGAAGAGACGGTGCGGTGATCAGCAGCCAGTTGAGGCACGTCACTCAGTTGTGCCTCAACATGGATTGCGGACTCGGCTAACTGCTGGCCTGCTGTGCAGTGAGACCGTATTGCTATATGAATTATACTATACATTTCCATAGTTTAGTTAGCTGAGGTATATAATGTACAGTGTATTTTGTCAACAACTGTATGTGTGTAACGTATTTCTTGTGCTGAGCAATCATAAAACTGCTGCAAAGACGCACTGGCTGAGGCTCGCGTAATCCCGCCTCCTGGTGCCGGTTAATGCACCCCCGCCGCAGAACGCACCCCCCGACGGGAGCGCCACACCAACCAAAGCCCACACCCATACCCTCCACGTGCAAGACCGAATGCACCGAAAAAAAGTCACTTAACAAGAAGCCAAAAAGTGCAAAAACAACAATGCTCGCGCCGGAGGAGCGTGAACGACTGCAGGGACACACCATTAGGTACACCTGCAGACTGCAGCACGGATTTCATATTTCATTCATTCACAACTCCTCCAACACGAACACCACTGTTCCCGCACTTATAAGTAAAGGTAAGACCATAATAATGTTTTTTTTAATTAAATGTGATTTTTTTGTGTGCTACAGTTTGTATGTGTAAAGTTAAAGTTAAGTTAAAGTACCAATAATTGTCACACACACACTAGGTGTGGTGAAATTTGTCCTCTGCATTTGACCCATCCCCTTGATCACCCCCTGGGAGGTGAGGGGAGCAGTGGGCAGCAGCGGCGCCGCGCCCGGGAATAATTTTTGGTGATTTAACCCCCAATTCCAACCCTTGATGCTGAGTGCCAAGCAGGGAAGAATGCTGGTATGAGCTTTTAAACATAACCCGTTAACTGCTGCCAATCAAATGGTGAATAAGATACTCTTCGGGGTTCATATGTTTGTAAATCTGACTGTGATGAAGTCAGTGCCTCACCAGTCATGAACCTCACCGCACGTCACTGTATTGTGGGTTGTGCTCGTCTTCATGTTACGACATTCTGTGTACGTGCCAGAGGCTAGCAGTTATTACTTAGAGCGGCTGTGCCAGCAACTTGAGGGTTGCAGGTTCGATCCCCGCATCCGCCATCCTAGTTACTGCCGTTGTGTCCTTGGGCAAGACACTTTACCCACCTGCTCCCAGTGCCACCCACACTGGTTTAAATGTAACTTAGATATTGGGTTTCACTATGTAAAGCGCTTTGAGTCACTAGAGAAAAGTGCTATATAAATATAATTCACTTCACTTCACTTCACTTGGCGTAGCTGTAATGTTGTGAATAAAACAGCTCGTTGAGACAACTGGATCCCTTTTTTTGTTGTTACATCGACACATGACACTCCAGACCATACCTTTTATTTTTGCTAGTCTCTGTTTTAGAGCAACAAACTCAACAGTATATAATGCTACTTCTGTCCATGTTAAATTGGGGGAGACTGTAACAAGACAATCGCTTCATTCCGATACTATTAAACTTAGTCCCCCCTTAAACACACAAAAGTAAAGCTTTGATTGATTGATTGATTGAGACTTTTATTAGTAGATTGCACAGTACAGCACATATTCCGTACAATTGACCAATAAATGGTAACACCGGTATAAGTTTTTCAACTTGTTTAATTCATGGCTGACGTCAAAGACATGCGCAGTCAGGAAAATTTCGACTCAAATTTTGGAAGAAGTGTTTTCATGCGCTACAATCAAAATTGCTATCGCATAAACCTCTCGTCTCGATCGGTTTTAAGTTTTGATCCGAATGTGTGTGATCGGGTCAGAACATTTCCATGAAGTTTCCATGAAGTATTTTTTATTCCAGTTAGACTTTTAATCAAATGAATTGTCCATGTGCACAAAGATTTATTTATTCAACAGAGCATTTGAATATATTTCATGCATTTGACTTGTTGCTGATTCTATCCGACACGTTGACGCTGGCACTGCTTTTTGTCAGTAAAGTTTAGAATAAAATGCTGAGCTTGATCACAAACTGTTGCCCTGTATTTGATTTCAGCGATTTTTAAGTAAGAAAATGTTAAAATGTATTAGAACCATACAGAAAATATGTTTATATCACAGTTTAAAGGACAAATGTTAATATTTCTTTTGTAATCATTATTAGAGCGCTTCCTCCCCTAACTGCATGTCCCCTGTTGATAATTCATTCTCAGTTCGTGGTTTATCGCTCACCTTCGGGGTAGCCGTAGAGGTTGTCTACAAAGTTGGAGATGGTGTAGTCAAACGCCGCTGCTGAGATGCCGTCGTTGTCCTCGCTGTCGTCCACAAACTTCAGCCCCTCGCCTTGATTCACACCGATCAGCATGTCATAGTTCAGGAACTCCCCCTAGTGGCGGAAGGCGAATTGGATATAGTCAGGGGTCAATAGGTCAAAGGTTTGGCGACCTCGGGTGAAGGTTATTTGATGTTTTTCGTGCGTCCTGTCAGGAAGAACGTGTATCAGACTTCCGGTCAAATGCATAGTGGTAGTGGGTATTTGTCACCAGGGCTGTTGCTAGGAATTTGGGCCACCTGAAAGAGTATCGGTGTAGGCCCCTCATCCCAATTCTTTGCCACCTTCAATGTTCTTCTTTTTTAGTGTTCTTGACGGTCCATGGTGTAACACACCCGATTTCTTTTCTTTTTTACAATTAACCACTTAACAGGTCAGAGTATT
This sequence comes from Nerophis lumbriciformis, assembly GCF_033978685.3. Classification (NCBI taxonomy): domain Eukaryota; kingdom Metazoa; phylum Chordata; class Actinopteri; order Syngnathiformes; family Syngnathidae; genus Nerophis; species Nerophis lumbriciformis. The sequence continues at coordinate 38,947,949 of NC_084552.2, forward strand.
ATTATGTAGATGATGTATTGTTAGTTGTCATGTAACTGTTTTGTATTTAGGCTATTCAAATTTCCCACTAATAGCGCATTTTACAAGCCTACATTGAACACATCATGACTGACCTGATCTGTTTAAGATGCTCACAATGATTAATTGTCAGCATCTGACAGAGGTCATTATTCAGTTACTCTGTCAATAATTATTAATTACTAAGTAGAACCTGAATGCGTCATAATAAAATTCAATGCAGCCTCTGATGGGTGCATACTGGAGCATTGTCTGACAGTGATATGTGTGTAACACACATAGACAGTCACACCATTGCTTTATAATGAACTGCGGACTGTTAGAATAATTATGTATATATTATCACACTAACTTTATGCTTAAGGGCCGTTGCTATAAATTATTGTCAATTGTGCTGAAGTGGTGTTTTTGTATCTGTGCAAGCTGACAGTCCAAAAGACTCAGTGTTGTGTCCAGACTCGGCCTGCTGATTGCCAAGGCCGAACACCGTGACGCAGACAGAGCAGAGACAAGGCGAAATGGCCTGCGTCAACTAATTTTCATTTATTCTATAATCATATATTGTGTCTAACTGGAGTTTTCGAGATTACCCCCTTCCCTCAGCGACAACTTCAGTGATGTAATAGGGCCCTTCCAAATAAATAGAGGAGGCGCACGGGCTTGACTTTTAGAACGTAGTTTGGATCTGTAACTAGAATACAGCCCAAAACACGTGTCTCCTCGAGCTAAATTGAACTCTGTCTCGGCATGATTTCCTTGCTTCTTGTCTGATTATTAGATGTCATCAGTGTTTGAACCTGTAACCGACTTTTTTTTTATTTTTATGAACTGGTGTCGCGAGGCCAGATGACAGCTAACGTAGCCTCCAGAGTCCAGCCTGCACCCCGTCAAATGTAATTGTTTCAGCCACCCTCAGTAGTTTTACTCTCTCAACATTCTTAGAAAATAAGTTTTTAATGTCCTGGGCACATGCATCTATTTTTAGTAGGAAATCCACACAACTCTTGTTGCATGAGACCCCAGGGCCGCTTCAGTACACGAATGTTCGCCAGCATACACACACTCACCAGTGATGTACTGTCAGGGGAGGAAAGTGAGCCAGTGCCTCACCTTGCCACCAGGGGGGTAAAGGCTTAACCATGAGATGTTCAAAAACAAAGTTATAAAATAAAATAAGTTTGAATATTTATCTTTTGATCTTTGCTTTCTATGTGATTTTGGTGTGGTTCCTGTATATTTTGATTATTTTCATGGTCAACATCGCGGAAATTCCATGTTTCCTGATCAAAATAACAAGGCAGACGAGAAGTGAGGCAGACACAGGTGGTGCCTCCACGGCTACACACAGTATATTGAGCGTGTGCGTGCGAGGGGGCGCGTACTTGTTTCCATGGGGAAAAGGCAGGCCATGAGGCAGCAAGTACATCTGCCTCAAAGTAGGGGGTGATATATTGTGAACTTGCAGTTCATGAGTTAATGAACTGCCAACATTGGTTAACCGTTAAGAAGTAGAAGAAGAAAACAAAAGACAACAACTGCTACGCTTCCTGCAAACTGTGATGCTTTTCCGCCCTAATAATGTCGGATTTGATTTCTAAAATAAGGAATTTTTCAAGACTGGAACTTCAATCAAAGCAAGAATGTCATGGCGCAAGTGCATGCCGCTGCGCATTCCTCAGTGTGCTCCGTGGAGCGCGCTTCGGGACACGCCCACGGGCGCTCATCTCCTGCTGCAGCCGCTATCAATCAGCAATCGACACACCTGACGCTGATGAGTCCCCTGCGCTTCTTAAGCCAGAGCAAACCTGCGTTCCGGGGCTGAACGTTGCTACCTGTTCCGTACAGTAAGCCGACACGTCTAGCTCTATGTACACACTCTCTCTCTTTGTGTTTTTCCTCCTCCGTGTTCATTTGTCTTGTGTCCCTTGTCGCCATCCAGCAGCATTCCTCCATTTCCTGGTCACGAGCTGTGTGTCTCGTCTCCCAGTATTCCCTCTGGTTCCCTGGCTGCCTCTTTGGATCTCGACACGGACTTTGACGCCTCGCTCTTGCCCCTGACCTCCTGCCTGTCCCTGGATCTCCGAGCTTGCCTTGCCCTCCATGGACGTCCGCACCTTGCTCAACACTCCTGGTAACACTCCTCAGATAATCGCCGCACATAGTCGCACACATACACATTTTGGGTTAGTTTCACACTTCATACTATTGTATAATAATAAATAGAGTTAAACGACATCCTTGCATTCGTGCCGTCTCCTTCTTCCCCCGCTGTACCGTAACAAAGAAGTCATTAATACTGGGAGACCAAGGCCAGAGCTGCCAGATTTGATTCGAACGTGTGTGGTCCGAGGACAGAAAATAACGCGTTCATTTCAAAAGGATTTGTATACTGGAAAATAATGGCTTTGTGGCTGTGCTACAAAAAATGTCTTTATTGCTTTCCCTTCCTTTTATTCTCGAGTGACCGTGTTTGGACCCAAATGGGATATACTGATCTGAAAAACTTGCCAACAAGCCTCGAAAATCATGAAAGCTCATCTGCCCACATTCAAGGTCAGATTTCTTTAAAAATGTTTGGAATATCACGTATTTATCTCGCTCTAAATGAACAACAGAGACTAAATATCAGCATCCACAATGCCAATGTAAGGGAAAATCGTGAAATATTAAAAGACCTGATAAACGCCACTTGCTTTTTGGGGAAACAGGAGCGTGCATTTGGTAGTAACAATGAGAGTGCAAGCTCCTCCAATCGTGGGAATTATGTGGAACTATTGCACTCTTATGCAGAGAAAGATGAACACCTGAAAACATCCACTGTTTACTGGCAAATCACACAGAATACAGCATGATTTGATAGAAGCAGTAGGTGATGTGATCAGAAATGACATTAAAAAGGAGAACAATGCAGCCAGATTTGTCAGAGTGGAGGTGGATGAGACAACCGATGCCACAAATAAAGATGGACTTAATTTACAAATACATGTAAGATATACTGTCGAGTGTCTGCTCTGCAGTTGCTGTGTTAATTGTGTGCTTAGTGTGTTGAAATGTTTTATTCTAGCATCATACTGTGTGTTTTTGTGATTTTGAGCCGGTGCCATTGCATTATACTGTCATGTTTGTAAATCTGACTTGTGAGTTAGTGACTTAGCATCATACTGCATGTTTGTCAATCTGACTAGTGGGTCAGTGCCTCCCCAACCTCAAAGCTCACTGCACGTTACTGCATACTTGCCAACCCTCCAGGATTTTCCGGGAGACTCCCGAAATTCAGCGCCTCTCCCGAAAAACTCCCGGGACAAATTATCTCCCGAAATTCTTTCCCACAATATAAACGGTGTGCCTGCCCAATGACGTTATAACTGTAGAATGATCGAGGGGGAGTTCTTGGTTCCTTATGTGGGTTTATTGTTAGGCAGTTTCATTAACGTCCTCCCAGCGCGGTAACAACACACAACAACAGCAGTCACGTTTTGGTCTACCGGAAAGCAGTTCGTCTGCAGTAAACAGCAATGTTGTGACACTCTTAAACAGGACAATACTGCCATCTAGTGCATTTGATGAAAGCACTTTTGTGCGTGCCACACAGCAATGCATCATCAGAGAGGGTGTTCAGCATGGTTAGAAAAATAGTGACAAAGAATAGAACAAGGATGGACAATTCAACCCTTAACTCAACAAGTATATGTGTAAATAAATGAACACTGAAATTCAAGTATTTCTTTTGTATATATATATATATATATATATATATATATATATATATATATATATATATATATATATATATATATATATATATATATATATATATATATATACATACATACAATAAAAGAAATATGTATTTATAGCTAGAATTCACTGAAAGTCAAGTATTTCTTATAAATATATATATATATATATATATGAAATACTTGACTTGGTGAATTCTAGCTGTAAATATAATCCTCCCCTCTTAGCCACGCCCCCAACCACGTCGTCGTCCCCCCCCCCCCCCCCCCCCCCCCGAAATCGGAGGTCTCAAGGTTGGCAAGTATGCGTTACTGACACTCACAATAGTTGCCAAGTTTTCCAGTACAGTGGTACCTCAACTTAAGAGTGCCCCAACTCTTGTTTTGAGATAAAAGCTGTCTGTCAAAAATTGTACTTACGATCATCCACGCCATTAATTAGTTGGTGTAGCAATTTCACAATGAACCTCGTAAGATCTGACCAGCATTAGCTTAAAGCTAGGAATCGACAAAACTTTGTTTTCAAACCATGGGAAGGATGAAAGTGAGTGTGGAGGACACTGCTGAGAAGGAGAAATGGATGATATTGATTGAAGAATTGAAATAGAAATCATCAAAACATGATTTAAGTCCAATCTTAAAACTGATTTGCCTTTGCAAGCCTTTAAATAGACCCCACTTTTAGACCAGTTGATCTGCCGTCTCTTTTCTGCTCTGCCCCCCTCTCTTGCGTGGAGAGGTTATTAGGTGACCACAGATGACACGCTAGCTGTTCAAAGTCGAGACCCGGGGTGGACCACTCATCTGTGCATCAATTGATGACGTCTCTGCGCTGCTGACTTGTCTCCACTCAAGATGATCTCCTGCTGGCCCCACTATGGACTGGACTCTCACACTATTAACTAGATCCACTCGACATCCAATGGGATACAAGGTTTCTCATTGTATCCCATTGGGTTGAGTTTTTTCTTGCCCTGATGTGGGATCTGAGCCGAGGTTGTCGTTGTGGCTTGTGCAGCCCTTTGAGACACTTGTGATTAAGGGCTATATAAATAAACTTTGATTGATTGATTGATTGATTGCGATCGAGCAATATTGTCCGCTTGGTGAAGAAGTTGGAGCCTATCACTGCTAGTCTGTACCATACTGAAGCAGAATGAATGTTAAAATAATATATCAACTACATTTATCCATGAAAATATGGAGAAGCTTCTGATGGTGTGTTTAACGGAGAAGCAGCTGGAAGGAGATACGGTAGGGGTCTACTCTGCAAGGTAAATGCTGTACATTATTATTACATTAATTCATAAAACTACTGTCGTTGTTTATAATACATAATATTGTAGTGTTTTCAACCAATATCTCTTAATTAAAAGCTAGTTTTATTCTTTTTAAAAGACATATTACAATTGATTTCAATTAATTTTAATGTGAGACGTTGATTTGAGATACAAGCGTTTTAATTTGAGAGCTCCAATCAATTAAGCTTATAAGCCCAATAATACTTGCATTGATTCTAGCTTTTCTTATAAATAAAAATGTGGATACGCCAGAAAAATGTTTTCACCTGCTGCATGAGGATCTCAGGATCGTCGGGTACCACATCTCCATCCACAACTGGGCCAAAAGCGATGTGGTAGCGAGCCGGCTGGATGTCCTGGTCCACCAGCTCCCTGAAGTTTTTGCGCCTCAGACAGTCCACCAGGTCGGCGGTCTCGGTGTAGGTGCAGCCCACCTTGCGGGCCAGGATCTTGGTGTATTTCAAGGGCTGGTAGTTTACCGACCAGCTTGAGATGGCTGTTCCACTTTGGGCGATGGCCCTGTGGAAGAGCCCTGGAAAGGGAATAAAATGCCATTTAGAATGTTGTCAACATCGTTAACATACAGAGCGTAGTTATCCTTCAATTTGCAATTTTTTAAGAATGTCTTCAAAGCTGGAAGATGGAGCCTAACGAGAGGAGTTGTCCTCTAACCGTGGTGGTCTCGCTCGTCTTCTTTAAGTCTCTGTGACTCTTTAGTTCTGTCGCTCCCACCGCCCAAGTGGCTCGTTAGAGGGGGTGCCCGCATCACTCGTCTCCCCTCGCGCGCTCTTTTTCTTCTTCCGCTTCAGAGTGGCGGCCAGTGAATTATTAAGCCCCCTTTCCCTCAGAAATCAATTATAAGACGAGAAGCCCGGGCATAGACGAGACGGGAGGTTTTCTTCAAAAATGCTTTCTTTCGTAAGAGTTTTCTATTCGGCTGCCACATCAGGCATTCTATCACCCGCCCTCTATTCGTGACATGAGTGGTGGCAGGAACAGGGGAGGTGTACTCCTTACCTGGCACCCCTGGAAGAGGAAACTGGGTGAGGTGGGAGGGAGGGATGACACACACACAGCGTCAGTGATGAAGAAGACGATGGTTGTGATGAGGTGATAACATTGAAGTGATGTGTTAATACATGTTAGCATCCCACTGCAGCTGGGTTGGGCCTCCCTGATGAATGAACACAAGTCTTGGGTTAGATGTTAGATGTTGCAGTTAGATGTCAAATTTGAATGGAAATAAGACTTCATATAGTGAGATTTTGTATAAAATATGTCTGTCAAATTTAGCATGATCGCATACAAAAAGCAATGCTAGTCGTAGCCTTCCAGCAAAGTGCCTTTCATTTTCTGGTGTATGATAGTCCACTTACGAACGTGATACTGTGTTCAGTGGAACTTCTGTCAATGCCCCTAAGGTTGGCAAAGCTAATTTTACACTTTTTTCTCTTAATCCGCAGCCCTCCACCTTAGAGCATACTTGCCAACACTCCCGAATTTTCCGGAAGACTCACGAATTTCAGTGCCTCTCCCGAAAATCTCCCTGGGCTACCATTCTCCAGAATTTCTCCCGATTTCCAGCCGGACTTAAGGCACGCCCCCTCCTGGTCCGTGCGGACCTGAGTGAGGACAGCCTGTCGTCACGTCCGCTTGGCCAACCAAAAAGTAACCACAGAACGCTATACCGTATAGTGTTCTGTGGTTACTTTTTGGTTGGCCAACGGTTTACGTTGTATTGCGCACCCCGACGGCAAGTGTGGGAGTCGGTTCTGAAGTATGAAGTAAAGAGACGTAACTTCGTCACCTCGCCTGGTTATTGACTCCAACCCAGAATATTACACTGCCCATACTTATGCTCCTTCAAAGGCTGTGCTACTGGCTGCAAAGCATTGCACTTTCAATTACAACGATGAGTAGAGAGGAGTGTTATGTGTGTATATGTGTAAATAAATGAACACTGAAATTCAAGTATTTATTTTATTTATATGTATATATATATATTTAAATAATAAAATACATATATATATATATATATAGCTAGGATTCACTGAAAGTCAAGTATTTATTTTATTTATATATATATATATATATATATATATATATATATATATAAAATAAATACTTGAATTTCAGTGAATTCTAGCTATAAGTATACTCCTCCCCCCTAAACCCCGCCCCCGTCCTCGCCCCCCGCCCACCTCGACCCCCCACCATTCCGAGAGGCCTCGAATTGGTGAAAAATTGCCTTTCTATGAATATATTCTATGAGTGACATGTGAACTCGTAGACAAAGAAAGTAGCAAAAAAGCTAATGTAAGAGACGCTAGCAAAAAAATGTTAGCATACTAACATTTTCACAAGTATACTATTGCTTTTTTGTGTCACTTTTGATATGGTTTTGTCCCATTTTACTTGCTTTTTTTTGTGACTTTTTATTTTTGTATTTTTTTTTGCATCTGATCAAGCCTCGGAGGGATGATCTAGATCAGTGGTTCTCAACCTTTTTTCAGTGATGTACCCCCTGTGAACATTATTTTAATTCAAGTACCCCCTAATCAGAGCAAAGCATTTTTGGTTAAAAAAAAGAGATAAAGAAGTAAAATACAGCACTTTGTCATCAGTTTCTGATTTATTAAATTATATAACAGTGCAGAAATATTGCTCATTTGTAGTGGTCTTTTTTGAACTATTTGGAAAAAAAGATAAAAATAACTAAAAACTTGTTGAAAAATAAACAAGTGATTCAATTATAAATAAAGATTTCTACACATAGAAGTAATCATAAACTTAAAGTGCCCTCTTTGGGTATTGTAATAGATATCCATCTGGATTCATGAACTTAATTCTAAACATTTCTTCACAAAAAAATAAATCTTTAACATCAATATTTATGGAACATGTCCACAAAAAATCTAGCTGTCAACACTGAATATTGCATTGTTGCATTTCTTTTCACAGTTCTTTTTGACAGACAATTTAGTGAGGGTCAAACCATCATGCCATGAGGGAAACTCTGGGTTTATGGTAATGAATGGAATAGCCTACTTGATTTGATGTTCAGTTTATGAACTTACATTCATATTTTGTTGAAGTTTTATTCAATAAAAATATTTATAAAGGATTTTTGAATTGTTGCTATTTTTAGCTGCGATGTGGTGGCGACTTGTCCAGGGTGTACCCCGCCTTCCGCCCGATTGTAGCTGAGATAGGCTCCAGCGCCCCCCGCGACCCCAAAGGGAATAAGCGGTAGGAAATGGATGGATGGATGCTATTTTTAGAATATTTAAAAAAATCTCACGTACCCATTGGCATACCTTCAAGTACCCCCAGGGGTACGCGTACCCCCATTTGAGAACCACTGATCTAGATCACCGGGAGGTGATCTAGTGAGGATCCTTGATGCCGAGGAATATTCATCCATCTTGCTTTGGTCTGGATCGTCTGCTGATCCTGAGCCAGTGTAGGATGGATGGATATATACAATATCTGGGTACGTTTTCTAATAATGTCTATACTGTAAACCTTGAGTTTTTAAAGCCCAAGTGCACCTCTCTCCTCAAGCGTGCATGTGAGTGTGGAGGAGTGGATGTGTGAATGTATGAAGGGTCTGCGTGAGCAAAGTTTTATTGTGAAATGTGATTTTGACTGTAAAATTCAATAAAATATATTTGCAACCATTTGCTAACAGTTAGCATGCCAACGTTAGCAAAAATGCTAAATTTTAGAATTTTAAAGTTAGCATGCTAACATTTTAGGCTAGCTCTGCACCTCATTTTGTACGTTTACACCTAAAACTCACGGATTCGAACACTCGGCACCATCTTAAAAGTAAGGCTTCCGACGACCCCCAGCCAGAGGTCCAGGGCACAGATAGCAGGCTCTGGACTTTGTATGATAATTATCATTATAAAAACGCTACATCCATTTCAAAGTGTGAAGAAGAAGTGTTGTAAATATTAGGGTCTTTCTAAAGGGGGCGGGGGGTGCGAACTGCTTTAAAATGATTTGGTTTTGGTTATTAAGAAGGGTTAAGAGGTCGTCCACACAAACAAAAAAGGAAGTCAAAATGAGTGACAGGAATGTTTTCATGCAACATATGCAGTGATGGTGTGGCTCAGATGGCAGAGCAGCCGTGCCAGCAACTTGAGGGTTCCAGGTTCGACTCCAGCTTCCACGCAAAAGGGCAGCTGCGGCTACGAATGTTGCTTACCACCATTGTGTGGAGTGAATGATGGGTTTCTGTTCTCAGTTTTCTGTGAAGCGTTTTGAGTGTATAGAAAAGTGCTATGAAAATCTAATCTAGTGTTTGAGGATCAACATATTCTTATCTCATCCATGCTTCTGTCCTTTGCAGTTTGCCTCTTACGTCACTAAATGAAGAGCGTTTCTGTCGAGGGACTAGAGGTAGGTGGGGGATCAAAGGCGTGTGATATGGGCCGTTTGGCTCCGGGTCAGCGGCCGTTCAGATCCGACTCCAGAACAAAGTGGATTGCTCCGTGGGCCTCTCGCTCTACCGCTGAGACCCCCTTTGGGCGTGTGTGTGTTGCGGCTAATGGGGAGCAGGAGGTTAGATGGATGTGAGTTTTTGATGGAGCCAAAAGATCTCTGCAGCAGAGCAATGGACCATTAACACAGCCAGGGGGCCAACTAATGGGGGGGTAATGTCCCCTGTCAGTCTACGGACAAGGACACAACGCAGATCAAACATGGAGTTTCCTGAGTTGGCCTTGGGCTTTGAGAATCAAGTTCTTAGACTTTGTTGTTGCAGTTTTAGAAGCATGTACAGTCATGGTCATTTACATACACGTGTAAAGAACATAATGTCATGGCTGTCTTGAGTTTGGAATAACTTCTACAACTCTTATTTTTTTGTTTCAGCTGAATTTTTGTTTCATCTGACCACAGAAATTTCCTCCAGAAGGTCTAATCTTTGTCCATGTCATGAAACAAAAATTTAGTTGTTTGGCTACAATACCCTGCAATATGTTTGGAGGAGAAAAGCAAGCACGGTGGTGGTAGTATTATGCTCTGGGCCTGTTATGCTGCCAGTGGAACTGGTGCTTTACAGAGAGTAAATGGGACAATGAAAAAGGAGGATTACCTCCAAATTCTTCAGGACAACCTAAAATCATCAGCTCGGAGGTTGGGTCTTGGGCGCAGTTGGGTGTTCCAACAGGACAATGACCCCAAACACACATCAAAAGTGGTCAAGGAATGGCCAAATCAGGCTAGAATTAAGGTTTTAGAATGACCTTCCCAAATTCCTGACTTTAATGTGTGGACAATGCTGAAGAAACAAGTCCATGTCAGAAAACCAACAAATTTAGCTGAACTGCACCAATTTTGTCAAGAGGAGTGGTCAAAAACTCAACCAGAGGCTTGTTGATGGCTACCAAAAGCGCCTTATTGCAGTGAAACTTGCCAAGGGACATGTAACCAAATATTAACATTGCTGTATGTATACTTTTGACCCAGCAGATTTGGTCACATTTTCAGTAGATAAATTCATACAAGCACCAAACTTCATGAACATTTTTTGTGGCCAACAAGTATGTGCTCCAATCACTCTATCACAAAAAAATAAGAGTTGTAGAAATTATTGGAAACTCAAGACAGCCATGGCATTATCTTCTTTACAAGTGTATGTAAACCTTTGACCATGACTGTACATGACACACTCGTACGTGTTTCCACACCGTACACATTAACTGAAGGACAGAAAGTATCATGTCCATAGTCATGTGTCTACTTGCTAAACAAACACAGTACAGCACAACAATAGCACCAAGGAGAAGCCAGAGCCTCGTCGTTAGAGCTTCCTGTTAAGGAACACTTGGCCTGTCTGATGAAATACTAAATACAAGTGGACAGGACAAAATCAGTGTTCCAGCATTGTTCACTAGCAGTTCAAAATTCCCAATAAATAACTTCAATGTAGTAAAAATATTCACCAGGGTGTGTCCATATACAACTTTTTCACTTCTGATATTATACCAATATTAATCCTAAACGATATCAGCACAAATTATAGTAAATACATACTTTTAATATTTTGTATGTTAGAAGAGGCTTGATAAGTCAAATTACTCAAAGAAAAACTCAGACTTGTGTGCTTATTGGAAGACATTTAGATCTTTACCTGCTCAGTGGCCTTGTGGTTAGAGTGTCCGCCCTGGGCCCTGAGATCGGTAGGTTCAAACCCCGGCCGAGTCATACCAAAGACTATAAAAATGGGACCTATTGTCTCCCTGATTGGCACTCAGCATCAAGGGTTGGAATTGAGTGCGGCCACTGCTGCTGCTCACTGCTCCCCTCATCTCCCAGGGGATGGGTCAAATGCAGAGGATAATTTCACCAACACCTAGTGTGTGTGTGACTATCAGTGGTACTTCAACTTTTAACTTAACTGGCTATCCAGCTTTGCATAAGTAAACACGCTGCATGACTGCTTTTATTGGAGCCGCAGATTTTAGATACCTTTTTTTTATTTGGCTGATATGGGACCAATATCTCACATCAATATCGTATCCGGACACCCCTAATATTCAGCCTGTACAAACTGTTGCACTTTCATAATAACAAACCTTGCAAACTATTATTATTTCTTTAGAGAACTGCATTAGATATACATAACTAACAAACTAGTAGGACTAACAATGACTAATATTTACATTAACACAGTTTGTTTCGCAGCATTTACCCTCTGAGTGATGGGACAGGATGAGGAGGTTGACGCAGGACGCCCCAGCTCCCGACCCAAAGATGGTGATCCTCTCCGGGTCTCCTCCGAAGTGGCCGATGTTCTCGTTGAGCCAGCGCAGCGCCTGAATCTGGTCCAGGAGGCCATAATTGCCTTTGGCCGACTGGTCGCCGGTGCTGAGAAAACCTGCAACGAGGAGACAAATGCATGAGGAGATCAGCGTGGACAGATAATCACTGCTTTGTTTGGAAAAGTTTCCCCATGTAAATAAACTCGGTGACATTTGGCTTGATGATTATGGTTGTATATCTTCGATTGTTCCCCTAAAGAAGGGAATATTTTCCAGTTAAACCTCCATTAATGGAAGTCTTTGGGTTGCTAATGGGACTCCTCATTTGGGCTTTTAATAAAAACAGGAAAGGTCATCCAGAGAGTGAAAGCCAAGTACTGGCATGCAGTGATTATTGGCACTCATTTAAAGTTAGCACAAACTATTTAAAGCTGATCCATCCATCACATTTTCCCATTTTACTAAATCAAACTTTTAAGAGTCCCTACCAATTAAATACGGAATTTAAAAAAATGCAAGTGGACATAAAACATACACTATAATAAATGATAGAATTACAGCTGAGTGTTTTTTTTTAACCACAATAATATGTAGAAATATGGGGAAATAACTACAAAAGTACACTTCATTCATTAATGGTGTTACAAACAAGATCAGTTAGAATGATACATAATGTTGGATATAGAGAACATTCAAACCCTTTATTTATTGAATCAAAAATACTGAAATTTCACGACACAGTGAATTTGCAAACAGCTAAAATTATACACAAAGCAAACTATAATCTGCTACCCAAGAATATACAACAATTCTTCTCAAAAAAAGAGGAGAAATATAATCTTAGAGAAAAATGTAATTTAAAACATGTGTATGCATGTACAACACTTAAGACCTTCAGTATATCAGTATGTGGAATTAAATTATGGAATGGATTAAGCAAAGAAATCAAACAATGTACTAACATAATACACTTAAAAAAACTCTTCAAACTTAAAGTGTTTACAAAGTACAAAGAAGAAGAACCATGATAAACATTCTGAATTTATTTCATCCATCCATTCATTTTCAAAATAATCTTACTCATCTCACCATATGAAATGTAACTTACTTCACCGAGCATTATTTATTTATTTATTTTTATTGTGATTACTTATGGAGTATATTGTGAATAAATTGAGAACAGGAAGTGAACAAAAGTTTTAGCAACTGTTTTGTAAAAGAAAAGGGTAGGATTAAATAAGCTCTGCTTCTTCCTACTCCTTTTCAAACATGTTGAAAAGAGAAACTGGAAATTGTGATGTATCATGTTGTATACTTGCATGTTCCAAATAAACTCAAACTCAAACTCAACAAAGAACATGGGGTTAATTGAAAGTAGACAATAATTGGAAGAGAGGCTGTGTATTTGTTTCTATATTAACTGTGTTATTGCTATTATTACATGAATTTTAAAACTCAATTTATAATTTGTAATCATGATTTGGAGAGTGCGAGAAAGTGCAAAGTATCTCTCTTGAACCACATCGGCCTCTTCTATTTAAGGTTTGCGTGTAGTAAAATACGTGCAAACTTGACAGCGCACGCAAAGTTGATCTACTAAGCTTGTGCACAGAGCATTACATAACTTAAATGAGTAAAATATGACATACAAGTTGAACACAATAGTCATTTAAATACTTCAATAATATGGATACAACTAAAATTCCCACCAGAATTTTGAATGGGCCTGCTATACGTGTTGTGAACCTCCAGATTTGCTGCCTTGTGGGATAATTTCTTACCTTGAACCTTTTTTAAAAGGCAAATTTGAATAATGCTGATAGTTAGAATGCTAATAGTGAGCATGCTAACCAAAATTACCAAAGTAAGTGTCAATGCAGTTTTACAGTGTCTTTACATCATGCCATGTATATATTTTCCTTAAGAGACGAGTAAATGAGCTAAAATGCTAACATGATATCAATATTTGGCTCATAAGTGTATACCTAAAAAATAGCTAAAAAAGTTAACATTGTAATGTTAGCATGCTAGCAAATAAATAGCTAGCATCGTTGCGCCAGGTATCAAAATCTATTATTTCTAGGTTTAAACCTAAAAAGAATGAGTGAAATACTAGCATTCATTGTCATCATGCCAACAGGGGAACAAATAGCATACTTTTAAGATGGTGCTAAGCAACGAAATACATACTTCATAGATTCATACCAACAAAATGTGTTAAAATGCTAGCAAAAATGTTAGCAATTCAACAATAGCATACTAACATGCAAACAAGTATGGGCGGCATGGCGTAGTGGGTAGAGCAACCGTGCCAGAAACCTGAGGGTTGCAGGTTCGCTCCCCGCCTCTTACCATCCAAAATCGCTGCCGTTGTGTCCTTGGGCGGGACACTTCACCCTTTGCCCCCGGTGCCACTCACACCGGTGAACTGAATGATGAATGATAGGTGGTGGTCGGAGGGGCCGTTGGCGCAAATTGCAGCCACGCTTCCGTCAGTCTACCCCAGGGCAGCTGTGGCTATGAAAGTAGCTTACCACCACCAGGTGTGAATGATTGATGGGTTCTACATGTAAAGCGACTTTGGGTACTTAGAAAAGCGCTATATAAATCCCAGTTATTATTATTATTATTAAGTATCTAATTGTGCGTATGACAAGTGAAACTATTTTATCTACAGTGTTCGTTTGATTTTAATTTTAATTTATTTAAAAATATTTTTACAATAATCGTATTTTCTGATTTTTATTTAAAATATAATTCTATATTTCTATTTTTGCCTTCTTTTAATTTTCTGCAAAGCAATTTGAATTGCCTTGTGTAAGAATTACGCTCTGTAAATAAATTTGCATTGCCTTGCCTAACATTCAGCATACATAATAGACTTAGACTTCCTTTTTATTGTCATTCAAATTTGAACTTTACAGCACAGATAAGAACGAAATTTCGTTACATAAGCTCATGGTAGTGCAGGATATGGCGCCAAGTATCAAAATATGTGTTATTTAGAATTAAACGTATACATTTAGCCAAAATGCTACCTGCGAGATGGCGCTAAGTAACAAAAACCATGCTTTATAGAATCATCCCAACAAATTTTGCTAAAATACTAGCAAAAATGTGAGCATTTTAACTTTAGCATGGTAACAAAGGAAGATAATTGCGCCAAATATCAAATGCTATAATTTTAAGGTTTGTATCCACAGAATGTTCTAAAATTATAACAGAATTGTTAGCATTTTAACATTAGCATGTTAACAAATAAGTGGTTAAAATACTTGCAAGATGATGCTAAGTATCAAAATACATGCTTTACAGGTTTGTATCAACAACATTTGCCAAAATGCTAGCAAAAATGTTAGAATGCTAACAAAGAAGAAGTTATCATATTTAGAAGATGGCACCAAGTAAGTAAATTTATAAATTGTTAAAATGCTAGCATCAAATGTAGGCATGCTAACGTTGGCGTGCACCCATTCACTTCTGGTTTGAATGAGTTTGCTTGTTGTGCAAGCAGGCCCATAATTAAAACTACAAAATACATTTCCCAATAAGAAATGCAATCCATAGCAAACTGTCATAATGATTACAGCGTAACCAGCAGCGATACAATTTTTTGAGCATTTATAGTATTTTAAGCACATAACTCACACAATTCAAGCACAAAGTCATTATTCATACACAATTCTACCAAGTCATATTCCTTGTGTGTCAAACACCTTGGCCAATAAAGCTGATTTTCATGGTGGTGATTTTAGACTAGCAACTGTGTTACAACTGTGTTTTGCTAGTTATTCCTCCATGCGAGAGGCTTGAGTCAAAATAAGTTTGTGTGTAAAGACTGCTTGTGTTATAATGTTCAAAATTAAAATGTTTGTGAATGCACCTCGCGCTAGTGTAATTAAGGAAGTATTACCGTATTTTCCGGACTACAAGCCGCTACTTCCCGCGCTTTGAACCCTGCGGCTTATAAAACAGTGTGGCTAATCTATGGATTTTTTATGTGTTATTGTTTGTGCTATGGTACCATCTTTTCGACGAGTTCCCCTACTGCAGGTGCTGCGGGTTGAACATGTACTTCATGATTCGTGCCTTGAATCTGATGTATAAGTTCTGTTTCGTTTACTATTAGTCCATAGCGTTTCTGCTCGAAAGGATTCTTCATTCATCACTCCAAGCAATGTTTGTATGTTATACAAAATCAGTAAAACAAGTCACACTTACTAAACCGTTCCATGTGTGATGTCTGTAGGAGTGTTTTCATGCATATTTGTATGTGATATCGTAATGTAATCAACTTAGTGTCGTTAGCATTAGCGAATATGCTAACAGGTTTTACAAGCGTCCGTGTTGTTATCATTAACTTACAATGGATTTCTTTTTGTATTGTTCCAGTTTTGCGACTGGGATGAGAATCAGCACCTCCAAGTCCGAGTCCATGGTTCTCGCCCGGAAAAGGGTGGAATGCCATCTTCGGGTTGGGGAGGAGACCCTGCCCCAAGTGGAGGAGTTCAAGTACCTCGGAGTCTTGTTCACGAGTGAGGGAAGAGTGGATCGTGAGATCGACAGGCGGATCGGTGCGGCATCTTCAGTAATGCGGACGCTGTATCGATCCGTTGTGGTGAAGAAGGAGCTGAGCCGGAAGGCAAAGCTCTCAATTTACCGGTCGATCTACGTTCCCATCCTCACCTATGGTCATGAGCTTTGGGTTATGACCGAAAGGACAAGATCACGGGTACAAGCGGCCGAAATGAGTTTCCTCCGCCGGGTGGCAGGGCTCTCCCTTAGAGATAGGGTGAGAAGCTCTGTCATCCGGGGGGGGGGGAGCTCAAAGTAAAGCCGCTGCTCCTCCACATCGAGAGGAGCCAGATGAGGTGGTTCGGGCATCTGGTCAGGATGCCACCCGATCGCCTACCTCGGGAGGTGTTTAGGGCACGTCCGACCGGTAGGAGGCCACGGGGAAGACCCAGGACACGCTGGGAAGACTATGTCTCCCGGCTGGCCTGGGAACGCCTCGGGATCCCCCGGGAGGAGCTGGACGAAGTGGCTGGGGAGAGGGAAGTCTGGGCTTCCCTGCTTAGGCTGCTGCCCCCGCGACCCGACCTCGGATAAGCGGAAGAAGATGGATGGATGGATGGATGGATGGATGGATTTCTTTTTGTATTGTTCCAGTTTTGTAAATTCACCAAAACGCCACGGTGGAGTTATTGAGTCTGTTCAGCTGATTGGAGAGCTAGCTTAGGCAGCTAGTGGGTACATGATAATGACTTCTGTTTTGTTTGATCAGCCATTTTACTGCCGTGTTACAGACACAGTTTGGAAACAATTAAGGTTTCTAAATAAACATTTACAAAAACCTTTTGTACCGGTATTTATCTGCAGCTTATAGTCTGATGCGGCTAATATATGTAAAAATATTTATTTCTTCTAAAATTTGGTGGGTGCGGCCCAAACACCGGTGCGGTCTATAGCCTGAAAAATATGGTATGTTGATTATTACCAAATTTTTGGTTGATTAGGATAGGACTTTATTGTCATTACAACAAAACTATGTTTTCAGCACAAACCCGTTCAAGATTAGACAAACAAACAGTGTACAGGGTTACAGAACAGGAACACTGACGGGTCGCCAAAGGCGCCCCTTAAAAGATAAGAAAAATTATGTCAGTGCCGCAAAATTAGTAGCCACTATTAATGAAACAGACCAATTAGGAACGTCACCAGAATCGGTACGCATTCCTACTGAAAAGAGGCCCATACGCGTTATTATGACTCTTGCACTCACACAATAAAAAGCCTTCATTGAACAGTGCAAGGGTGTGCAAATGCTACAGGTTCACCCAGCAATTGTCTGGGGTATTTCTACAATATAATATATAACATCATGTAGAGCGAGCGTATAACAGCAGCGGTCCACTTCAGCCATTCTTCACCCAAGCGCACGCTCTCTAATCTTACAAGACGTTTGGACAAAAGTGATGAGGAACGTGTGCAAGATGAAAGTGTGGCATGAATGCTCTTTTAAATGTCTGCGGTGAGGAGAGAGAGGAGGATAGTGGGTGTTCTGTCAGGCCCAGATTGAGGAACACTGTTTCATCTGGCTCCAAGACACCAAGGGTCGGAGACACACACACACACACACACACACACACACACACACACACACACACACACACACACACACACACACACACACACACACGCACACATTCTTGTATTTGTTACCTTCTTGAGACCTCCGAAAAATGCCTACCTCTTTAGGACCACCCTTTCTAGATATATAAAAAAGTGCATTAACAACATTAATAATATATACATACTATACAAATATAAAAAAGCTCAAGTTAGAATTTCACAAGAAAAATGTCACAATTTCCCCCAAAAAACTTAGAATTTTGGCAGTGTTATAATAAATGTCGTAATTTTACTCAACGCAAGTCAAAACTTCACAAGAAAAAAAGAACATTTGTGCAATATTATGATAACAGTTGGAATTTTACACAATAACAGTCGCAATTTTACAAGAAAAGCTTAAAATGTTGGCAATTTTATGAAAAGAGTCGTAATTTTATTCGACAAAAGTCACAATTTTATAAGAACACTTTAAAAATGTTGGCAATATTATATTAATAATCGGAATTTTACTTGGCAAAATGATGACAAAAGTCATCATTTTACTCCAAAAATGTCACTGTTTTACAAGAACAACAAAAAAAAATTGGCAATATTGTGATAAAAGTCCGAATTTTATATGACAAATGTCACCATTTTGCATTAAAATGTAATAATTTTACATAAAAAAGTAATAATTTTACGAGAAAAATATTGTAATATTACAGAAACAGAAAGAGCACGAGGAATTGTTCCCAATTTAATAAGAAAAAAGCCGACATGTTGTGAGAAAAAGACTGCTTTTAGTTATTTTTTTATTTTTTGTTTGTAATTGGTTTTTAATCTTCATTATTTACTTCAAGTTATTACAGTATGTCTGTAAATACATTTTTATTTATTTGTTTTAATCAATTTTGGCCAAATTTCTTACACACACTTGTTATTACATATGTTGACCAGAGGGGGAGCACTTTTAAAACCGACACTCGGTCAATTTGAAAAATCCCTCCTTTTTGGGACCACCCTAATTTTGATAGATTTCACATAGCAATGTTTTTCTGTTTTGGGACCAAGACTTTGGTCCTAACTTGTTCATTGGTCCATATATGGAAGGTACTTTTTCTTGTTGATGTCTCAAGAAGGGAAGAAATACAAGGACACACACACACACACACACACACACACACACACACACACACACACACACACACACACACACACACACACACACACACACACACACACACACACACACACACACACCAATCAAAGGATCTATCTCCAATACGATGCAAATAGACTTCTGCCTTTTAAACGTTTGCACTTTTGAACGCAAACATGCTGTGTGGACATTTTTTCTTGCTCTTGCGCACTGACAATAAACAACCTCATAAAACTCAACTAAAAACAAGCTATGGCAAAAATGACGTCGTATTGTGACCTGCAAAATATAAAATTATTCTATACATTTAAATGTAAGAATGGCAAAAATCAACCACAAAGAGAAGAATGTCAGTGTACATTTCTATGGCAGCAGGCGTGTGTACTCTCAATGGAGTTCCTTTCAAGCTTTGTCGATCTGCTGCCTCTCCTGCGTGTGTGTGTTACATCAATGTGCTCTCTATATTGTTTTCATGCCTTCTAAAGCTATGCGTGTCATAATGCATACACGAGAAAGCAGGCCAGCTCCCAACAGAGCATGCTTATGCGTGTGTTAAACATGCAATGGTAATGCAACTGATGCAAGCATTCTCACTTTGGATCAGTCCGAGCTGGCATGTATGTATCGTCACTTTCGCTGACTTTTAGATAGATAGATAGATCGTACTTTATTGATTCCTTCAGGAGAGTTCCCTCGGGAAAATAAAAATTCCAGCAACAGTGTACAGAATTGAGATCTAAAAAGATTTAGAGATTTAAAAAGGAAAACGTAAATAATGGGGGTATAAATGAAAATAAAATAGAACATATAACAATAAGAATAAAACTAAATTGGCCCTAGTGTGTGAATGTGAGTGTGAATGTTGTCTGTCTATCTGAGTTGGCCCTGTGATGAGGTGGCGACTTGTCCAGGGTGCACCCTGTCTTCCGCCCGAATGCAGCTGAGATAGGCTCCAGCACCCCCCGTGACCCCAAAAGGGACAAGCGGTAGAAAATGGATGGATGGATGGATACAAATATAATAGCAAAAATAAGAATATAACAAGAGAAATTATGCAGTAGTGACTATGTTATGGAAATGTATTGCACTGTTAATTGCACTGTTTTTTGTTGCAGTTTATTTCAGTATAGTTATTGTTTTGCATCCCCTGTCATCCTAGTAGTAAAAAGAATAATACACATCATAGACTGCTATTCTCCGGGATAGCTTCCTCTGTAGCTTAGCTACATTTACTCGAGAGTAACTTGTAGCTTAGCTTACTACATTTCCCAAGTAGCTTGCCCATCACTGTCAGAGGGCAATGACATGTAAAGACCTCTTTTGTAGATAATTAATGCTAATCTGTCTAAATTCCAACATAAAGCAACCTTAAATTTTCAGGTTGCATGCTTGAATTCTGCTGAACAATGCTTGAAATTCTGGTATTGTGTCTCAGTGTGCAGGTGTACCTATTAAAGTGGGCACTGTTGTTGAATGGCGTGTAGGAGCTAAACGTGGACTGTTGCTATTGCGCTACATTCTAGCAAAACACTGCAATACTTCAAACAGACCTGGCCTACATACTACCAGCCCTCCTCTTTATCCTCCTAACACTGGGTTGAAATTTAGCTGAGCTTGGAGGTTGTTCAGCTTGCTGCCATTCATGTTTTTTTTTGTTTTTTTTGCATTGATGTTGCTTTAGAATGACAATTGTATTTATTGGTTTGCAACACATGAGAATGATCAGGCTGCCCTTTCAAAATAAGAGGGACAAAACCTTTAATCAGTTTCCTCTGGTGGGGCACTGTCATTGAAATATGCAAATGACGCAACATAATTTACTCATCAAGAGATAGCAAATGAAAACTTTGAAGAGGATTGTTGGATAAGGCCACTGAAAATATTTTTCATGTACATTATTGTCCTCTTTAAAAAACTCTCTTGGTTGTCCTTCAAATATCCTCTTCCAGGAGACACACCAACACGGTAATTAATTTGCATGCATTTCCATTAACAACATTCCGCTTAATTACGCATACACACCCACGTTTTTAAGCCAAAAAACAACAATTTCTACTTGTATTTTAGAGTAAAAACTTTGGATCCCATTTTGCATTAAAGAGCCCCATTATGCAAAACCAACTGTGTATATATATATATATATATATACATATATATACATATATATATATATATATGTATGTATGTATGTGTGTATGTATATATATATATATATATATATATATATATATATATATATATATATATATATATATATATATATACATACACACATACATACATACATATATACATACATATATGTATACATACATACATACATACATACATACATACATACATACATACATACATACATACATATATATATATATATATATATATATATATATATATATATATATATATATATATATATATATATATATATATATATATATATATATATATATATATATATATATATATATATATACATACACACATATATATATATATACATATATGTATACATAAACATATATATACATATATGTATACATATACTGCATATACATATATGTATACATATATATTAGGGCTGTAAATCTTTGGGTGTCCCACGATTCGATTCAATATCGATTCTTGGGGTCACGATTCGATTCAAAATCGATTTTTTTTTTCAATTCAACGCGATTCTCGATTCAAAAACGATTTTTTCCCGATTCAAAACGTTTCTCTATTCATTCAATACATAGGATTTCAGCAGGATCTAACCCAGTCTGCTGACATGCAAGCAGAGTAGTAGATTTTTGTAAAAAGCTTTTATAATTGTAAAGGACAATGTTTTATCAACTGATTGCAATAATGTAAATTTGTTTTAACTATTAAATGAACCAAAAATGTGACTCATTTTATCTTTGTGAAAATATTGGACACAGTGTGTTGTCAAGCTTATGAGATGCGATGCAAGTGTAAGCCACTGTGACACTATTGTTCATTTTTTAAATTTTTTTTTTATAAATGACTAATGGTAATGTCAATGAGGGATTTTTAATCACTGCTATGTTGAAATTGTAACTAATATTGATACTGTTGTTGATAATATTCATTTTTGTTTCACTACTTTTGGTTTGTTCTGTGTCGTGTTTGTGTCTCCTCTCAATTGCTCTGTTTATTGCACTTCTGAGTGTTGCTGGGTCGGGTTTGGTTTTGGAATTGGATTGCATTGTTATGGTACTGCTGTGTATTGTTTTGTTGGATTGATTAATAATGAATAAATAAATAAATAAATAAATAAATAAA